>NW_007260789.1:224203-265747 GCF_000164805.1 Carlito syrichta
TCTGATCCATTTGGAGTTAACCTTTGTGCATGGGGATAGATAGGGGTCCTGTTTCAATCTTCTGCATGTGGTCAGCCAGTTTTCCCAGCACCATTTACTGAATAGGTTCTCCTCTCCCCCAGTGGTAGGTGGTGGGGGCTTTGTCGAAGATGAGTTGGTTGAGAAATTGAGGTTTTGCTTCTGGAATCTCAATTCTGTTCCATTGATCTATATGCCTGTTCCTGTACCAATACCAAGCTGTTTTGATGATTGTAGCTTTATAGTAAAGTTTGAAGTCTGGTATTGTGATACCACCTGCTTTGTTTTTTTGCTGAGGATTGTTCTGGCTATTCTTGGATGTTTGTGTTTCCATATGAATTCCTGTGTTGTTTTTTCTAGGTGTGAGAAGAATGTTGCTGGTAACTTAATGGGTATTGCATTGAATTTGTAGATTGCCTTAGGTAAGATGGACATCTTCACAATGTTGATTCTTCCAATCCATGAGCATGGGACATTTTTCCACTTGTTCGTGTCAGCTTTGATTTCTTTGAGCAGTGTTTTGTAATTTTCATTGTAAAGGTCTTACACGTCTCTGATTAGGAAGATGCCAAGGTATTTCTATTTTTGTGTGTGGCTATTGTGAATGGAATTGTGTTTTTTATTTGGGTTTCTGTTTGTTTCTTATTGGTGTAGAGAAATGTGATTGTCTTTTGTACATTTATTTTGTATCCTGAGACATTGCCAAAGGACTTTATCAATGTAAGGAGGCCTTTGACAGATTCTCTTGGGTTTTCAAGGTACACAATCATATCATCTGCATAGAGAGATAACTTGACTTCCTCTTTTCCTATTTGATTGCCTCTGATTGCCTCATCTTCTCTGATTGCTCTAAACAGGACCTCCAATACTATGTCGAACAGGAGGGGTGAGAGTGGGCATCCTTGTCTAGTTCCAGTTTTCAGGGGAATTCATTCCAATTTTTGTCCATTTAGGAGTATGCTGGCTGTGGGTTTCTCATAGATGGCTTTTACTATTTTGAGGTATGTTCCCCGTATGCCTAGATGTTCAAGGGTTTTTATCAAGAAGGGGTGCTGGATTTTATCAAAAGCTTTTTCTGCATCTAATGATATGATCATGTGGTTTTTGTATTGACATCTGTTGAGGTATTTAATTACATTTATGGTTTTATAAATGTTGAACCAGCCTTGCATCCCAGGAATGAAGCCTACCTGGTCATGGTGGCTGATTTTTTGAGATGTATTGCTGAATCCGGTTTGCTAGGATCTTGTTGAGAATTTTAGCATCTATGTTCATCAAAGATATTGACCTGTAGTTCTCTTTCTTTGTTGGATCTTTACCTGACTTGGGTATCAATGTGATGTTGGCTTCATAAAATGATTTGGGGAGAGTTCCATCTTTTTCAATCGCCTGGAATACCTTCACTAGGATTGGTATCACCTCCTCCTTGAATGTCTTGTAGAATTCTGCTGGAAAGCCATCTGGACCAGGGCTTTTTTTTGTAGGAAGTTTTCTTATTATGTAGTCAATTTCCTTGTTTGTTATTGGTCTATTTAGGGTCTCAATTTCTTCTTGTTTCAACTTAGGTATGTTGTGTGATGTAGAAAGTCCTCCATTTCCTTAAGGTTATCAAGTTTGTTTCCATACAAGTGTACGTAGTAGTCTCTAATGATCTTTTGTATTTCTTCAGGGTCAGATGTGACTTCATCTTTTGTGTTTCTGATTGTGCTTATTTGGGTTTTTTCTCGTTTTTTCTTGGTCAGTCTAGCTAGGAGACCATTGATCTTGCTTATTCCTTCGAAGAACCAGGTTTTTGTTTCATTGATTTTTGGTATTATCTTTTTGTCTTCTATGTCCTGGATTTGGGCTTTTTTTTGGTGATCTGTATTCTTCTGCTGAAATTAGGGTTTTTGTGGTCTTGCTTTTCCAGCTTCCTTAGGTGGATTGTTAGGCTGTTAATTTGTGATCCTTCCATTTTCTTCATTTGCTTTTGTAGGGATATAAATTTCCCTCTTACTACAGTTTTCATGGCATCCCAGAGATTTTGGTAAGATGTTTCTTCATTTGTTTCCAGGTATCTTTTGATCTCTGTTTTGATGTCATCATTGACCCAGGAGTTGTTTAGCATCATGCTGTTTAGTGTCCATGTCTTTGTGGGTTTGGGGGGGAACTTGTTGGTGTTAAAATTTATTTTTATTCCACTGTGGTCCGAGAAGGTGCATGGTAAGATTTCGATCTTTTTAAATTTGCTTATGCTTGCTTTATGGCCAAGTATGTGGTCGATCTTAGAATACGTTCCTTGTGGTGATGAGTAGAATGTGTATTCTGTGGTCTTTGGATGAAGTGTTCTGTAGGTATCAATTAAGTCCATTTGGTCAAGAGTCACATTGAGGTTCCGGATCTCATTGCTGATTTTTTGTCCTGATGGTCTGTCTAGGGTTGTGAGTAGGGTATTAAAGTCCCCAGTTATGATGGTGTTAGAGTCAATATCTTTCTTTAGTTTTCCTAGAAGTTGCTTTATGTAAGTTGGCGTACCTATGTTGGGTGCATAAACGTTTAAGATAGATATTTCTTGTTGGTGGAGTGAACCTTTTATCATTATGTAGTGGCCCTCTGTATCTTTTTTAATTTTTGATAGCTTAAATGGTATTTTGTCTGAAATTAGGATCGCAACTCCTTCTTTCTTTTGTGTTCCATTCACCTGAAAATTTGTTTCCTATCCTCTTACTTTGAGTCTGTGTATGTCCTTTCTAGTGAGATGGGTCTCTTGAAGGCAGTATATTGTTGCCTGGTGATATTTTATCCATTTTGCCATTCTATGTCTTTTCAGTGGTTCATTTAGTCCATTCACATTTAGGCCAATAATTGAAATGCAAGAGTTGATCCCTGTCATAAGGTTCTTACAGAGTTGTTCCTGTTTGTTTTTTGTCTTTCTTTGGGTTTTGGAGTTGGTTCATGTGTGTTTTTAATCTTTTGCCTGTACTCTTGTGAAGAATGCTGTTGTTCTTTTTTCTTTTTCTTCTGTGTTCAGTACTTTCTGAAGTGTTTCTTGTAGAGGTGGTCTGTAGCATAGGTTCTTAGGGATTGGATGTCTGGAAAAGATTTCAATTCTCCCTCACTAATGAAGCTTAGTTTGGCTGGGTAGGTTATTCTTGGTTGAAATTGTTTATCTTTTAGAACTTTGAAGATAGGGCTCCAGGCTCTCCTGGCCTGAAGGGTTTCTGTGGATAAATCTGCTGCTATTCTAATTGGTTTTCCCAGGCAGGTAGTCTGGCCTTTTTCTCTTGCTGCCTTTAGGATTTTTCCTTTCATAGCTACTTTGTTTAGGCGAATTATTATGTGTCTGGGAGTTGGTCTTCTCATTTGCTGTCTTGCAGGGGTTCTCTGAATCTCTTGTGTTTGAATTTTTTCATCCTTAATGAGACGAGGGAAGTTTTCTTGAATGATTTCATGAAACGTTTGTTCCAGTGTGGCTTCTGTTTCTCTTTCTGCCTCAGGTAGCCCAATTACTCTTAGTTTTGGTCTCTTGAAGTGATCATTCATCTCTTGCAGGTTTTGTTCTGTCTTTTTGAGCTTCTTTTCTATGCTTCTGACAGTTTGGGTTAGTTCTGTGTTTTGGTCTTCGAGCTCTGAGATTCTTTCTTCTGCTTGGCTGATTCTGCTTTCCATGCTTATTAGTCTGTTGTTCATTTCCATCACAGTATTCTTTACTGCTGTCATTTCTGACATCAGCTCCTTCCTATTTTCCTCTTGTCTCTCCTCAAATTTTTTAATTCTTCCCATTAATGTCTTGATGTCTGGGTTTGTTGCATGTAACCAGTCATTCTGGGGACTCTTCATTGTTTGTGTTCCCGAATCTGTTTTCTCAGTGTCTGATTTCCCAGGGGTCTGTGTAAGACCAATATTCTTCTTTTGGTTTTTCTTCATTTGTGTGGTTTTCCCCCTCCCTACTTTTTCCTTCCCTTCACATCACCGTCTTCTTTAATTCTGTTATTCAGGGATAAAGGGATTGGTTTTACTTCTGTTTGTTCAAACTCCTATTCTTTATGTATGTCCTCTTACTTTGTTCAATTCTGAAGTTGCACTGTAGGGCGGAGGTGGTCCTTTTTGCAGTTTTGAGATTTACTTAAGGGGAGAGCTGTGATTCAAAATCTGTCTGCAGGTCCTGGTATTCGCTGACAGGTGTGTGGATAATGTAGAACCCACTTCCCACTGCCCTGGAATCTGTCCATGCAGTGGGGCTATAGGTTTCCTCCCTGAAATAAAATGTGGTTAGCAGAGGGAAGAGAATGGAGCAGATAGTGGGTTGAAGAGTGGAGTGGAGAGATAGAGGAGTAAGGGAGGAAACAAATGAGTGTGCCAACAAATAGAGAGAGAGGCCTATACTGAAACAGATAAAAACAATAGACCACAGCTACAGACGAACCAACTCTCATACAAAAAAATAAAAAATAAAAATAAAACATATAGTGATGCTAACCTACAAGCTAACCAACCACCTTGTTAGTGTGCTGTTCCTCTATACAAAGATATGGTTTACAAAGAGAAGAAAAGAGAAGAAAAGGAAAAGGAAAAAAGAAAAAAGGGAACAATACAGTAGGAATAGAATTAAGTCATTAAACTAATAGAATCAATGAAGCACACTCTGAGACATTTCATTTAAGTCCAATGTCCTTTCAGGTCTGATTTCTAGTTTTCTTTTCAAACTGGTAAATTAGTTTGCAGTTAGGGTCAGTTGCCCCTGGTCTGCTGTGAAGGACAGTTCACATTACCCTCCGTTCACTTGATTCTCCCGTTTCGGTGTTTTTACCTTTAATCGCCAGCAGGTGGTGCTATCTCAGCTGCTCGCCCCAGACGGGGTGGGGCTGGACAGGAACAAGATGGCTGCCTGACTCTGAGCAGGCAACAGGAACCTTACGCCGGGCGGGCAGGACAGTCTCGGTCGCAGGAGAGATGGCAGCGATCCCAGCAGATCTTCCCTGAAGGGGTTTGATGTGGATCACCTCGGACCCAGGTGGTGTGATGTGCTACCCGTCACAGAGGCCACGGCAGTGGCGGCAACGGCAGCGGTGGTGGGGTGAGGGGCTGCAGCGGCGGCAGCAGTGGCACTGTTTGCACTGCAGTAACTGTCCAGTCCATTGCGATGTCCCAGCAGTGGCAATGGCCAAGCTCTGTATGAAGAGCAGGTTGCGATGTTGGGGTCCCCAGCCCCCCAGGGCGAGAGTCAGAGACCCACTGCAGATCACCTTTGCAGAGGACTTCAGAGACCGGATTGCCCTGTCGCCATCTTGTCACTTCCTCCAGACCATGTGCTCTTTGAGCTATGGCTTTCACCATACTTCCTGTCTTTGGCCCCCTCCCCCACCTTGAGGAGGTGAATGTTCTCTCTCCCTTCTCTTTCTTTCTCTAATTTACTTTTAAATAAACTATAGTTTTAAATCTAGCTTCTGTGTAATTCTTTGCATCTTCCATGTGGCTTCAGATAGCACCCCTGATGGCCACATATGGGAAGTAATCCCTTTTTAAATAAAACTTTTCTTTCTTTGGAAATAAATAAATAAAAAGTGGGCAAAAGATGTGAATAGACAGTTCTCAAAAGAAGACATATGAGCAGTCAACAGATACATGAAAAAATGCTCAGCCTCACTAGTCATTAAAAATTGCAAATCAAGGCCACAATGAGATACCACCTAACTCCAGCCAGGATGGCCATCATTAATAACTCAAAAAACAGCAGATGCTGGAGAGGATGTGGAGAAAAGGAAATGCTTCTACACAGTTGGTGGAATAATAAACTAGTACAACTATTGTAGAAAACAGAGTGGTGACTCCTAAAACATCTAAAAATCGACCTTCCATGTGATGACCCAGTTATCCTTCTTCTGGGAATATACCCAGAGGAACTCAAATCATTCTACAAAAAAGATACCTGCACAAGTGTGTTTATCACAGCATTATTCACAATAGCAAAAATATGACCCCAACCAGGCTACCCATCCATAGCAGACAGGATTTTTTTAAACATGGTCCATATACATGATGGAGTATTACACAGCCATATAGAAGGAAAAAATTATGAACTTCACAGCAACTTGGATTGATTTGGAGTCTATAATACTCAGTGATCTATCACAGAAACAAAGAATTGAGTACCACATGTTCTCATTCATAAGCAGACCCTGATTAATCATAATACTATAAGAAAGGGACTGGCAGTAGTGGGACACTGCCAGAGAAGGGTGGGGGCATATAACATCAGTAAACGTACCTGATCTCAAACCAGGCAAAGTGGGAACCAAAGGGAGATCCAAACTTTACCTGTATGATGACCACTTATGCACTTAATCCTGAATTGTACCTTTATAAAATAAAAATTAAAAACTTTGTTTACAAAAGCAGGTCACTGGCCAAATTGGCTCCCTGGTTGCATAGCTACTCCTAAAGATTCCTAGAACTTTGGAATTTTTTGACTCAAAGATTTACCCTCAATGATATACAGATGTTCCCTGACTTATGATGGTTTGACTTACAATTTTCAACTTTGCAATAGTGCCAAAGCAATACACATTCAGTAGAAACTCTGAGTACCCATACAACCATTCTGTTTTTCTCTTTCAGTATAGTATTCAATAAATTACATAAGATATTCAACACTTTATCAAATAGACTTTGTATTAGATGATTTCACCCAACTGTAGGCTAATATAAGTGTTGCAAGCATGTTTAAGGTAGGCTAGGCTAAGCCATGATGCTTGGTAAGTTAGGCGTGTTAAGTGCATTTTTGACTTGTGATGTTTTCAACTGACAAGTTTATTGGGATGTAACACCATTGAAAGCAAAGAGCACCTGTACACCATCCACATGAGTCCCAGATTTTGGGGAAGGCTGCAAACCCACCCACCCAAAACAAAACAAAACAAAAAACAGAGAGCAGCAATGTTTCTGGTATATTATAAGTGAAGATGGGCCAGACCATGTTTCCCAGTTTTGGCCCCCTCCCCTATCTTGGAGAGGTGAATCTCCAATTTCTCTCTCTAATTTAGTTTTTAAATACACTATATTTTCTAATCTAAAAAAAATAGATAAGTAAAGATGAATCCATTTACAAATGTTTGCTCAAAAATCGAGAATTTCAATTCATCCCAACACGACATGACCTTCCAGATACATATGAAGACTCCTGCACTGCGGCTATAAAAAGACCTGTTCTTTTCACAGGTATTTTTACAGCCATGGGTAAGAAGTGAGCAGGTGATTAGTGAGGTCTGTATGCTCATCCCTGCCTTGTTCCACTGCGGTCAATTACACAGCTGGTTACAAGTGTGTGTTTGCACCTGTTCAAGCCTTTAAATGTGCTGATCCCATATTAATTAAACAACTCCTTAAAAGCAGGTTAAAAACAAATTAGACCCTGCCATCCAGTGTCTGTCCCAGTTTTCCCTTGGTAGCCCTTCATCTATAAGCGATCTCCTACAGAGGGTAAGGAGCAATGTTTCTTTGTAGTTAGGGAGAGGGTTGTTATGTCCCATCAATTAGTGCTGCTACCACTTAATGAAAACAGTTGTTGGTACATAGTGCATATTAGTGACTAATTAATAAGGGTCGATTAGCTAAGCTTCCTCACTTACAAGGTAGAATAGACAACAGTCACCTTCCACAAGGACCACTGATTGGAACAGGGACATCAGTGAAGTAAAATAATTGGAACAGGGACCACTGACTGCAACAGGGACATCAGTGATATAAAATGAAAGGAATTATAATGATAATCCTCATCTTTCTCAATAAGTAGAGGCAGAAGTTCATAGCTAACCAATACATCTTCCAAATGTAATAAGTTGAAATGACTTTAAGTGTCAAGGATGTCTGGCTCATTGTCCTTAGAATCATTGAAACAGGCAGGAAACTATCACCATGGTAGATAAATGTGAGAGCTTGTCTCAAATAAATGAGGTAAAAAAAAATTGACCATGTACACATTGTATGCACAATATATTATAGAACACAGAACATGAATCTCATCTATTTAGATATCTCTGTTGATATTTTTAGTGTTATTTTTTATTAGGAACATAGAACAGTGGGTAAAAACAGGGGAGTGAAATTTAGAGTTTGATCATCTACAAATCAAGCATAATTTCCATGATTAACAACAGTTCAAAATAGCTATTATATGTTATTTTGTTTTTTCATAATTACCTGTTTCTGTTTCTCTCTCACATATACAAATGCACACATAGACAAAAATTTTGATCATGAGTTCTTTGAAGGTAGGAGTCAACTATCATTTATATTCACATTTCACAAAAGAGAGCATCTTAGAAACTTCTTGAATATTAACAGATTAATCTAATATTAATAAATAGATTAATTAATTAATTAATTTGGTTTTTTTATTTTAAAGTTGTGGGATACAGTTAAGGGTTAGGCATACAAATATTCATTTTGCAGGTACCCTTGTTGATGAGGTGTGCCCCGCTTTCCCCAGACAGATGTTGGTTACTGTTAATCCCACCTCCCTTCCCCTCCCTGTCCCTCCCCCCAAAGTTTCCCACCACTATCAATCCTTTGCTAATAACATTATGGTAGTTGTTCAAGGTCCACTTACTTATGAGTCAGAACATGTGATGCTCAGATCTTTGTTTCTGTGAGAGATCACTCAGTATTATAAACTCTAATTCCATCCAGGTTGCTGCGAAATTCATGATTTTGTTCTTTTTTATGACTGTGTAATATTCAATTGTGTATATGTACCACATTTTTTTAATCCAGTCCTTTTTTGATGGACAGCATTGGTTGGTTCCATGATCTTGCTATTGTGAACAATGCTGCAATAAACATACGTGTGCAGGTATCTTTTTTATAGAGTGACTTGAGTTCTTCAGGGTATATCCCCAGTAGGCGGATTGTGGGGTATTATGGGAGGTCAATTTTTAGAGCTTTTAGGAATCATCACACTGATTTCCACAGAGGCTGCACTAGTTTACACTCCCACCAACAGTGTAGAAGTGTTCCCTTTTCACCACATCCTATCCAGCATCTGTTATTTTTTGAGTTATTGATAATGGCCATTCTGACTGGAGTTAGGTGGTATCTTGGTGTAGCTTTAATTTGCATCTCCTTGATGACTAGTGAAGTTGAACATGTCTTCATATATCTGTTGGTCGCTCATATGCCTTCTCTGGAGAAGTATCTATTCATATCTTTTTTCCCTTTGTAATGGGGTTGTTTGTTTTTTACTTTTCAGCATGTTTGAGTCACTTGCAGATCCTTGATGTTAGGCCTTTGTCAGACAAGGAGTTGGCAAATACTTTTTCCCAGTCTGTGGACTGTCTCCCTGCTCTTTTGATGATTTCTTTGGCTTTGCAGAAGCTTGTCAGTTTAATGAGGTCCCACTTGTCTAACTTATCTCTTATGGCCTGTGCATTTCGGGTTTTGCTCAGGAATTAGATGCCAGTTCCAACTTTCATAAGGGTGTGTCCTGCATTTTCTAAAGTTCTTATGGTTTGAGGTTTTACATTTAGGTCTCTGATCCATTTAGAATTAATTTTTGTGTATGGGGATAGACAGAGGTCCTGTTTGAAACTTCTGCATGTGGTCAGTCAGTTTTCCCAGTACCATTTACTGAATAGGTTCTCCTCTCCCCAGTGGTGGGTGGTGGAGGCTTTGTCGAAGATGAGTTGGTTGAGAAATTGAGGTTTTGCTTTTGGAATCTCAATTCTATTCCATTGGTTTATATGTCTGTTCTTGTACCAATACCAAGTTGTTTTGATTATTGTAGCTTTATAGTAAAGTTTAAAGCTTTATAGTAAAGTTTAAAGTCTTTATAGTAAAGTTTAAAGCTCCTACTTTGGTTTTTGCTGAGGATTGCTCTGGCTATTCTTGTTCATTTCTGTTTCCATATGAATTCCTGTATTGTTTTTTTCTAGATCTGAGAAGAATGTTGCTGGTAATTTGATGGGTTTTGCATTAAATCTGTAGATTGCCTTAGGTAAGATGGACATCTTCACAATGTTGATTCTTCCAATCCATGAGCATGGGATATTTTTCCACTTTGTATCATCTTTGATTTCTTTGAGCAGTGTTTTGTAGTTTTCATTGTAAAGGTCTTTCATGTCTCTGGTTAGGAAGATGCCAAGGTATTTCATTTTTTTAGTGGCTATTGTGAATGGGATTGTGCTTTTTATTTGGGTTTCTGTTTATTTATTATTGGTGTAAAGAATTGGGAATGTCTTTTGCATGTTTATTTTATACCCTGAGACTTTGCCAAAGTCCTTTATCAGTGCAAGGAGGTTTTTGACAGACTCTCTGTTTTCAAGGAGGTTTTCAAGGTATACAATCATGTTGTCTGCAAAGAGAGATAACTTGACTTCCTCTTTTCCTATCTGGATACACCTGATTGCCTTCTCTTTTCTGATTGCTCTAGCCAGGATTTCTAATACTATACTGAACATGAGGGGTGAGAGTGGGCATCATTGTCTCATTCCCGTTTTCAGGGGAAATGGTTCCAACTTTTGTCTGTTTAGGAGTATGCTGGCTGTGGGTTTCTCATAGATGGCTTTTGCTATTTTGAGGTATATTCCACATATGCCTAGATATTCGAGGGTTTTTATCAAGAAGGGGTGTTGGATTTTTTCAAAACCTTTTTCTACATCTAATGATATGATCATGTGATTTTTGCTTTGACATCTGTTGATGTATTTAATTACGTTTATGGTTTTACAAATGTTGCAACAGCCTTGCGTCCTAGGGATGAAGCCTACCTGGTCATGATGGATGGTTTTTGAGATGTGTTTTTGAATCTCGTTTGCTAGGATCTTGTAAGAATTTTAGCATCTATGTTCATCAAAGATATTGGCCTGTAGCTCTCTTTCTTTGCTGGGTCTTTACCAGGCTTGGGTATCAATATGATGTTAGCTTCATAAAATGATTTGGGAGAGTTCCATCTTTCTCAATCACCTGGAATACTTTCAGTAGGATTGGTATCAGCTCCTCCTTAAATGTCTTGTAGAATTCTTCTAGAAAGCCATCTGGTAGAGGACTTTTTGTTGTAGGTAGTTTTCTTATTACATAGTCAATTTCCTTGATTGTTATTGGTCTATTTAGGGTCTTGATTTCTTCATGTTTCAACCTAGGCTTGTTGTGTGATGTCAGAAAGTCCTCCATTTCCTTAAAGGTTTTCAAGTTTGTTTCCATACAAGTGTACATAGTAGTCTCTAATGATATTTTGTATTTCTTCAGGGTCAGTTGTGACTTCATCTTTTGTGTTTATTTGGTTTTTTTCTCGTTTTTTCTTGGTCAGTCTAGCTAGGGGACCATCGATCTTGTTTATTCTTTCAAAGAACCAGTTTTTTGTTTCATTGATTTTTTGTATTATCTTTTTTCTTCTATGTCCTGGATTTGGGCTTTTATTTTGGTGACTGGATTCTTCTGCTGAAGTTAGAGTTTGGGTGGTCTTGCTTTACCAGCTTCCTTAGGTGACTTGTTAGGCTGTTAATTTGTGATCCTTCCATTTTCTTCATGTGCATTTGTAGAGATATGAATTCCCCTCTTACTACAACTTTCATGGCATCCCAGAGATTTTGGTAAGATGTTTTTTTTCATTTTCATCTGTTTCCACGTATTTTTTAATCTCTGTTTTGATTTCATCATTGACCCAGGAGTTGTTTAGCATCATGCTGTTTAGTGTCCCTGTCTTCGTGGGTTTGGGGGGGAACCTTGTTGGTGTTGATGTTTATTTCTATTCCACTGTGGTCTGATAAGGTGTATGGCAAGATTTTGATCTTTTGAAATTTATTTATACTTGATTTATGGCCAAGTATGTGGTTGATCATAGAGTACATTCCATGTGGTGATGAGTATTATGGCCAAGTATGTGGTTGATCATAGAGTACATTCCATGTGGTGATGAGTAGAATGTATATTCTGTAGTCATTGGGTGAAGTGTTCTGTAGGTATCAATTAAGTCCATTTGTTCAAGAGTTGCATTGAGGTTCTGGATCTCATTGCTGATTTTTTGTCCTGATGATCTGTCTAGGGTTGTGAGTGGGGTATTAAAGTCCCCAACTTTGACAGTGTTAGAGTCAATATCTTTTTTTAGTTTATCTAGAAGCTGCTTTATGAAGGTTGGTGCTCCTGTACTGGGTGCATATATGTTTAGGATAGATATTTCTTGTTGATGGATTGAACCTTTTATCATTATATAGTGGCCTCTGTATCTTTTTAAATTTTTGATAGCTTAAAGCGTATTTTGCCTGAGATTAAGATCACAACTCCTCCTTTCTTTTGTGATCTGTTCACCTGAAATTTTGTTTCCCATACTCTTACCTTGAGTCTGTGAGTGTCCTTTCTAGTGAGATGAGTCTCTTGGAGGCAATATATTGTTGCCTGGTGATATTTTATCCATTTTGCCATTTGGTGTCTTTTCAATGGTGCATTTAGCCCATTCACATTCAGGCTAATTATTCAAATGTGAGAGTTGATCACTATCATAAGGTTCTTATAGAGTTGTTGTTGTTGTTCCTGTTTGTTTGTTGTCTTTCTTTTGGTTTTTGGGTTGGTTCATGTGTGTTTTTAATCTTTTTCCTATACTCTTGTGAAGAATGCTTTCGTTCTTTTTTCCTTTTCTTCTGTGTTTAATACTTTCTTAAGTGTTTCTTATAGAGGTGGTCTGGTGGCAGTGTAAGTTCTTAGGGATTGGATATCTGGGAAAGATTTTAATTCTCCCTCACTGATGAAGGTAGCTTGACTGGGTAGGTTATTCTTGGTTGAAATTGTTTATCTTTTAGAACTTTGAAGATAGGGCTTCAAACTCTTCTAGCCTGAAGAGTTTCTGCAGATAAATCTGCTGCTATTCTAATTGGTCTTCCCTGGTAGGTAGTCTGGCCCTTTTCTGTTGCTGCCTTTAGGATTTTTTCTTTTATACCTACTTTGTTTAGGTGAATTATTATGTGTCTGGGAGTTGGTCTTCTCATTTGCTGCCTTGCAGGGGTTCTCTGAATCTCTTGTGTTTGAATTTTCACATCACTAATGAGATGAGGGAAGTTTTCTTGAATAATGCCATGGAATGTTTGTCCCAGGGTAGTCTCTGTCTCTCTTTCTGCCCCAAGAAGTCCAATTACTCTTAGGTTCGGTCTCTTGAAGTAATCACTCATCTCTTGAAGGTTTTGTTCCATCTTTTTAAGCTTCTTTTCTATGTTTTTGACAGCTTGGGTTAGTTCTATATTTTTGGTCCTCCAGCTCTGAGATTCTTTCTTTGCTTGGCTAATTCTGCTTTCCATGCTTATCAGTTTGCTATTTATTTCATTCACAGTATTTTTTACCACTGTTATCTCAGCTATCAACTCCTTCCTAGTTTCTCTTGTCTCTCCTCAATTCTTTTTAATCTCTCCATTAATGTCTTGATATCTGGGTTTGTAGTTTGAGACCAGTCATTCTGGGGGCTCTTCATTGTTGGCATTCTGAAGTCAGTTTTCTGAGTGTCTGACCTTCCAGGAGTCTGTGAGAGACCCGTATACTTCTTTTGGTTTTTCTTCATTTGTGTAGATTTTTCTCTCCCCCTTTTCCTCCCCTTCTTTAATTCTGTTTTCAGGGCAGGTAGGGTTGCTTTTACTTCTTTTTGTTCAATCTCCTGTTCTTCCTTATGAGCATTCTGTGGTTTTGTTCACTTTTGAGGCTGGATTGTAGGTTGGGGGCTGTACTTTTTGCATTTCAAGGTTTAATTGAGGGGGAACCTGTGATTCAGGATCTATCTGCAGATCCCAGTATCCATCAACAGATGTATGGGCATACTGGTACCCACTTCCCACTGCCTTGCAATCTGTCCATGCAGTGGGGTTTAGGTTTGCTCCCTGGAACAAAAGGAGGTAAGAAAAAGGAAAATAATGGAAGAAGGGGGATCAAGAGGAAGTTGGAGAGAGAGAAGAATAAGAGGGAAAACAGACATACATACCAACTAATGAATAAAAAGTGACACAAGGACAGAAAAGAGTAAAAAACAAACAAACAAATAAGATTCCCTAAAGCATACTGGTAATCACACAAAGATAGTCCAATAAATTCATGCCTTTTGATGTGATTTTCCCCAACACAAACAAGTAGTCTAACTCAAAAAGCAAACAAAAGTGAGCAAAACAAAAAGTCAAAACAATAAAATCAAAAATCAAAATAAGAAACCAGAATAGCTCTGGAGTCTTTCCTGAGTTTCTAAAGTCTCCTCAGCTCTGATCTCTAACCCCTCCCCTTTGCTCTCACAGGCAGATTGGGTCAGTTTCCTTGGTTGGCTGACTTGCTGACTGAGGACTGAGTTGTTTGTGTCTGATTCAGGTTGGGGAAGGGTTTCTCTCTCCTGTTTTGGCAGGTTACCTTAGAAACAAGGTGGAGGTTGCTCAGAGATGGGCAAGGCAACGCCAATCTCTGCCTGAAAAATGACTGTGGTGGGTGGTTCCTCTTTGCCCTATCCTTTCTATCAACTCATCCTTTCTCTCCACCCATCTGGGTCTGTAGATGATCCACAATGATGGGCAATGGTGTGTGTCTGGCATCAGGAACTGGCAACCAGTGATACGGCTGGGTGCCACATCTGGTGTGCCACTGGCAGCCTGGAGTGGAGGAGAGAGCCAGGAATTTCCATGCCAGAGCCGAGAGCCACAGTGTCAGCAGCTGGTAGCAAACAGCAGCAGTCCCCTACAGAGGCCCATAGTGCAACGGAGGCTGTTTGCTGCATGGGACTGGCTATAGCAGAGGTGCATGGAACTGCCCCTAGGAGTCACCCTTGGTGGAGATTGTCACAGTTCAGCTTGTCCCATCACCATCTTGCTCATCTCTAATAAATAGATTAATTAAAGAATGCTTTAACTCCTGACTACTGGATAAAAGATAAATTAGAAACAAATACTACACATTGATGTTACATCCACTTCAAAATGGCCACCAAACAGGGATTTTCAGCCTCTAAATAAAGTTCAGAACTCTTTTCTCAGTCTTATCACATATGACTTTAAAAATCTACTTAGTGTCTTGTCTTTAGTATTTCCAGTAATATATTAGAACATGCAGAATTAGGTCCACGTAGAATGAAACACATTAATAAGCATTTAAAAGATGGCTATATGTCATCCTATCAGAGTTACTAGATTAAACCCACCCACTTGCATACCCAAGAAAAAAATGATATAACTGTTAATGCAGTGCTTTCCCTGTGATTTCTGTTACATCAGGATTCCATCATCCCCATTGAAATCAAGGAGCCAAACACAATGGCTGCATCTCCCAAGGTGAAATCAACCATACCAAGGAAGTTTTCCAAGGTTAAAGGTATTTCCCTCTCTGATATACTTCTCAATATATTTGTGAAGAGAATGTCTTCTGAGCTTTCTTATTAAATGTAGTTGAGATATAATGTGCAGGTCACAAACAAAGCCACTCCAATATTCCTGATTTCATTAAGTCTCTCATCTCATACCAGGGTAGCTTTGATGTCTCAAATGCACTAATTATGGGCCACCGCTGAATTCAAGCTTTCACCAGTCAACCAAACAAGCAGTAAGAGCCACCACTAATCACTAAACTTAACATATTAAATTTGTAATTTCTAGAAATTACACCCATATCGAGTGAGGTTCTCTCTCTCTTGGTCTAATACCCTTAGAATCTACTCCCACACATGTTCCTCAGATTTCTGCCAATGCAATACAAAGTCTTGAAATTCTTTTGATGTATGGGCTATTTCCTCTCCAGTTGTAGCATGTACCTATCCACTTAGAGCATGTGAGAGTTGATCCTAATTATATGTCCAGTGGCAACAGTTGTGAGTCTTCAGGAGACTGGGCATCCTCTCTAAACACATCTGCTTTTTCTAAGGTTATTGTAAGGTTTTCAAAGTAAAGGAAGACTCAATCCCCTCAGGACCAGGACAGCAAACTATTCTCACTAGCAAGAATGAGTCAAAGTAATTTGGGAGTTTCAGATCATCAGTTTCATTTGAGTCCAAAAAGATGTTTGGGCATTCCACATTTCAAGGTTACAATTCATGCCTTAATGATTACATGAAAAATTGGCAAGATTGTGAATTCAAATGGCATTAATTTCAGCAGCCTGCACAATTAAATTTTATGTTTGAATTTCAGCAATATCAGACCTAGTGCCATAAAAAATAAGCTATTTTAAGCCCATTATGGAAGTTTGCTATTTCTCAGATCACAGTCTGAGCTGAGACTTAAAGAACCTGAACTTGTCATTATCTTTCTATAATCACTCCATTACACACAAGACTATCCCATGCCACAATCCTTGCTGTCATCATTGTATCCATAATGGTCAAATACAGTAGTCACCTGAGCTTCCAAGGCACTTGCCTCAGTTGGTACTTCATCACAGTAAGTCACAGATACCTTGATGAATTGTGATCTGCATGTTCCAAGTCACTAGCATCCCATTTCCCACTTAGGATCTCAACACTTTCAAGAGGCATAATCAAACCAAATGTGAAATTCAATTATTGATCATCTGGCTCCTAGGATCACTCCCATTATCAAGTCTGTGTTTGTGTGAGTCCAGTTAGAAGCTAGAATCCATAGTAGTTTGAACTGGAGAAAAAGTAGTATCCAGCATTATTATTTAGTTCCAAGACCAAAAGGAGATAAAAGAAAAGTCTAGTGAATACCCTAGAACTGAGGAGAGTACAAGGACCAAACTTGGACAGGTACTTTTCTAAAAGCAGAGAGTCAGACTTTGTGGGAGTCAGTATGGTTATGGCCCACAGAATAAAGTAGAAGTCTCCTGGTGCACAGTGGGACCACGGCTGGTCCACAGCCAGTGGGTCAAGGCCAAGGAGGAAGAAACGATAGGCCAATACTGGCCAAAAGAAAGTGAGGACCCTGCAGAGAAATTCACTAGTATGCCCCAGGGCAGAGCTGTTCCACAACTGGCAAGCTGGAAGCTACGGGTGAGACAGATGTGGAAAACTGCCAGCCAGAGTGTGAGCAAAGCTTATTAGAGGTTGAGGGCCACTGGATGTTCTGGGTGTCACTGGAAGCCACTCTGTGGCGAAGTGAGAACCAGTGGGAAGCCTAAACTTTACCTGTATGATGACCACTTATGTACCTAACCCAGAATCATACCGTACACCTTTAAAAAATGAAAAAAAGTCGAAAGAGAAAATACACCAAAGCACTTACTCCTGCAGTGTCCCTCTAGTGGTCTCTCCTAAAAACTTAACACTGTGCAATTTAAAAAGGAGAAATGTTGACAGTCTTCAGCTCCATTATCACAAAAAAGGATGAATTTGAAACTGAGTCAATAAATTGATAATTTGCATTATATTAACTTCCTTATATTAATAATTACATAAATAGCTATAACTGATCTTTAACACTCTATGGTGTTGGAAACCAAACAGTAAATGATGTGCAAAAGTTCTCTCATCCATTTTCTTCCTTTACTGGGGCACCCCCCCAAAAAAGAAATATACATCCTTCAAGCACCCACTATGCTATCAATCTTGTGCTAGATACAGAAGAGAGTACTCTTCTCTTGAGTAGAACTTACATAGTAAAGTCAGTGTAAAGCAAAAAAAAAAAAATTCCAGGCTTACATGTGTACATTTGCTAAGAGCAACTGAACTTCAAGTCCTCTAAATACTGAGATTTAAAATTCTCTACACTTTCAGTCACTCAGGCATCAACATGGATTTTTTATTCACTAGTTATAATTATTGCCTTTTAATTATTTTTACTCTTTCTCATCTTTTTTTTTATTTTAAAGAAGGAGGGTACAATTCAAGGTTAGGTATACCAATGTTCATTATGCAGGTACTCTTGTTGATGAGGTGTGCCCCTCCCACCCCTGGCAGTTTTCCTCAACTGCCAATCCCACTCTCCCTCCCCTGGCAATTTCTCACTACTGCTAATCCTTTTCTTATAGTGTTATGATAATTGTTCAAGTTCTGCTTATGAGTGAGAACATATGGTACTCTGTTCTTTGTTTCTCTGAGAGATCACTGAGTATGGTAGACCCTAAATTCATCCAAGTTGCTGTGAAGTCCATATGTTTGTCCTTTTTTTTGGCTGCATAATATTCCATTATGTATACGTATCACATTGAAAAAATATTTTTTATTTTATTATTTCCAATTACAGGTAACATTTTATTTTTTTTTATTTATTATAAAAATGTGGGGTGCAATTCAAGATTAGATATACAGACGTTGATCATGCAGGCACCATTGTTGATGAAGTATGCCCCTCCCTCCCTAGCAGTTTCCTTCAACTGCCAATCTCACCCCCATCCCTTGACAGTTTCCCACTACTGCAAATCCCTTTCTTATAGTATTATAATTGTTCAGGGTCAGCTTATGAGTGAGAACATATGAATATATGGTACTCTGTTCTTTGTTTCTGTGAGAGATTATTGAGTATGATCGACTCTATATCCATCCAAGTTTCTGTGAAGTCCATAGGCTTGTTCTTCTTTGTGGCTGCATAATATTACACTGTACATATGTACAGCATTTTTTAAATCCAGTACAGCTTCAATGGGCAACATGGTTGGTTCCATGCTTTTGTTATTGTGAATAGAGATACAACAAACATACATGTACAGGTATCATTTTTGTAGAATGATTTGAGTTCCTCTGGATATATTCCCAATAGAATTATAGGTCATATGGAAGGTCAATTTCTAGTTCTTTTAGAAATCACCACACTATCTTTCAAAGAGATTGCACTAGTTTGCATTCCCACCAGCAGTGTAAAAGTGTTCCTTTTTATCCACATCCTCACCAGCATCGGTTGTTGTTTGTTTTATTAATGATGGCCATTCTTACTGGTGTTAGGTGGTATCACAATGTGGTTTTGATGTGCATTTCTCTGATGATGAGTGAGACTGAGCACTTTTTCATGTGTCTGCTGGCTGCCCGTATATCTTCTTTTGAGAAGTGTCTATTCATGTCTTTTGCCCACTTTTTAATGGGGCTGTTGTTTTTTTTTTCTTTTCAGCGCATTTGAGTTCCTGGTAGATCCCAGATGTCAGGCCTTTGTCATATATACAGTTGACAAATATTTTCCCTTTCTGGGGGCTGTCTTGATCGTTTCTTTTGCTTTACAAAAGCTTGTTAGTTTGATGAGGTCCCACTTGTTGCTCTTATTTCTTAAGGTACGGGCATTTAGGGTTCTGAATAGGAATTAGTTGCCAGTTCCAATTTCCATAAGGGTGTCTCCTGCATTTTCTAAGATTCTTATAGTTTGAGGTTTTATGTTTAGGTCTTTGCTCCATTTAGAGTTAATTTTGTGTATGGTGACAGGTAGGGGTCCTGTTTCAAATTTCTGCATGTGATCAGCCAGTTTTCCCAGCACCATTTACTGAATAGCTTCTCCTCTCCCCAGTGGTAGTTGTTGGAGGTTTTGTCAAAGATGAGTTGGTTGAGAAATAGAGGCTTTGCTTCTGGAATTTCTAAATTGTTCCATTGGTCTATATGCCTGTTCTTGTACCAATTCCAGACTATTTTGATTACTATAGCCTATACTAAAATTTGAAGTCTGGAAGTGTGATACCTCTTGCTTTGTTTCTTTTGTTAAGGATTGTTTTGGATATTCATGGTCATTTATGTTTCCACATAAATTTCTGTATTGTCATTTCCAGGTCTGAGAAGAATAATGTTGGTAACTTAATGAGTATTGTGTAAAATCTGTAGATTGCCTTTGGTAGGATGGAAATTTTAACAATGTTGATTCTTCCTATCAATGAACATGGAATATTTTTCGTTTGTTTCTGTCTTCTTGGATTTATTTGAGCAGTGTTTTGTAGTTCTCATTGTAAAGGTCTTTCGCTTCCCTGGTTAGGAAGGTGACAAGATATTTCATTTTGTGTGTGTGGCTATTGTGAATGGTATTGTCCTTTTAATATGGGTCTCTACCTACTTGTTGTTGGGGTATAGGAATGCAACTGTCTTTTGCACATTTGTTTTGCACCCTGAGACTTTGCCAAAGTCCTTTATCGGTGTAGCAGGATTTTGACAGATTTCCTTGGATTTTCAAGGTATAGGATCATACCATCAGTAAAGAGGGATAAATTGACTTCTTTTCCTATTTGGATACCCCTGATTTCCTTCTCTGGTCTAATTGTCCCAGCTAGGACCTCCAGCACAATGTTGAACAAGAGGGGTGAGAGTGGGTAGCCTTGTCTTATTCCAATTTTCAGAGGAAATGTTTCTAGTTTCTGTCCATTTAGCATTATGTTAGCTGTGGGTTTGTCATAAATGGCACTTACTATTTCCTTCTATACCTAAGTGTTTGAGGGTATTTATCAAGAAGAGATGCTGGATTTTATCAAAAGCTTTTTCTGCATCTAATGATATAATCATGTGGTTCTTGATTTTACATCTGTTGATGTATATAATTACATTTATGGTCTTATGAATGTTGAACCAATCCTGCACCCTGGGGATGAAGCTTACTTGTCATGGTGGATGATTTTTGAGATGCGTTTTTGGATCCAATTTGCTAGGATCTTGTTGAGTTTTTTTGCATCTATGGTCATAAGGGATACTGGCCTGTAGTTTCTTTTCTTGTTGGATATTTACCTGGTTTGGGTATCAGTGTGATGTTAGCTTAGTAAAATGATTTGGGGAAAATTCCATCTTTCACAATTGCCTGGAATGTATTCAATAGGATTGATATCAGTTACTCCTTGTACATTTTGCAGAATTCTGTTGGAAAACCATCCAGTTCATGACTTCTTTTTTGTAGGTAGTTTTCATATGAAAATCAGAATCAATTTCCTCGGTTGTTATTGGTCTATTTAATGTCTCAATATCTTCTTGTTTCAACCTGGGGAGGTTGTGTGATGTCAGAAAGTCCACCATTTCATTTAGGTTATCAAGTTTGTTTCCATACAGGTGTGCATGGTAATCTCTGATAATCTTTGGTATTACTTTGGGGTCAGTTGTGATCTGATCTTTTGTATTTCTGATTGTGGTTATTTGGGATTTTTCTCTCTTTTCTTGGTCATTCTGGCTAGGGGTTCATCAATCTTGTTAATTCTTTCAAAGAAACAGTTTTTTGTTTTGTTGGTGTTTTCTGTGATATTTTTGTCTTCTATGTCAATATTTGGGCTCTTATTTTGGTGATTTCTTCTGTTAAAATTGGGGTTTTGGTGGTCTTCTCTTTCCAGCTCCCTTAGGTGATTTGTCAGGTTCTCCACTTGCGATCTTTCCATTTTCTTGATGTGTGCTCATAGAGATATAAATTCCCCTCTTAAAACTGTTTTCTTGGCATCCCAGAGGTTTTGGTAAGAGGTTTCTTCATTTTCATTTATTTCCAGGAATCTTTTAATTTCTGTTTTGATTTCAGTGTTGACCCAGTAGTTGTTCAGCATCATGCTGTTTAGTGGCCATGTCTTTGTGGGCTTCGGGGAAATTCTGTTGGTGTTGATATTTCTTTTTATTCCACTGTGGTCTGAGAGTGTGTGTGGCAATACTTCAACCTTATGGAATTTGTTTATGCTTGATTTATAGCCAAGGATGTGATCAATCTTGGAGTACGTTTCATATGGTGACGAGTAAAAAGTATATTCTGTGGTTGTTGGGTGGAATAATCTGTTAAGTCCATCTGGTCAAGCGTCAAGCTTAGGTTCTGGATCTCCTTGTTGATTTTTTTCCTCTAAGATCTATTTGGGGCTGCTAGTGGGGTATTCAAGTCCCCTGCTATAATAGTGTTTGAGTCAATAACTTTTTTTAGTTTACTTAGTAGTTGCTTTATAGATGCTGATGCTCCTTTGTTGGGTGCATATATGTTTAGGATGGATATTTCTTGTTGATGGATTGAACCTTTTATCATTATGTAGTGTCCTTTTGCATCTTTTTAAATTTTTGATAGCTTAAAGGTTATTTTGTCTGATATTAAGATTGCAACTTCTGGCTTCTTTTGTGATCTATTTACCTGAAACTCATTTTCAATCCTTTAACTTTTAGTGTGTATGCGTCCCTTGTAGTGAGATGAGTCTCCTGGATGCAGCAAATAATTGGGTCATAGTTTCTTATACAGCTTGCCATTCTGTGTCTTTTCAGTGGTGCATTTAGTCCATTCACATTGAGGCTGATTATTGAAATGTGATTGTTTATCCTTGTCATGAGGTTCTTACAAAGTTTTTTCTTTTTTTGCTTGTTTTCTTGTAACTTTGGTTTTGATGTATGTGTGTGTTTTCAAGTTTCTTGTTGCGCTGTATTCTCTGTTGATTCTGTGCTCTGCTGTTCTCTTGAGAAGTGTGTGGTCCTTCTTTTTTTTGTATATTCTGTGCTTAATACCTTTTTAAGTGTCTCCTGTAGAGCTGATCTGGACTCTGCATAATCTCTTAGGGATTGAATTTTGAGAAGGATTTTAATTCTCCATCACCAATTAAGCTGAGCTTAGCTGGATAGGAAATTCTTGGTTGAAACTGTTTATCTTTGAGAATTTTGAATATAGGCCTGCAGTCCCTTCTTGCTTGTAGTGTTTCTGCTGTTAGGTTTGCTGCTATTCTGATTGGTTTTCTCCGGTAGGTATTCTGACCATTCTCTTGCTGCTTTTAGGATTTTTTTCTTTTGTGCTTGCTTTGTGTAGGCAAATTATCATTTGTCTAGGGTTTGGTCTTCTCATTTGATGTCTCGTTGAGCTTCTCTGTATCTCTTGTGCTTGACTGGTCACATCTCTGGTGAGATGGGGAAAGTTTTCTTGAACTTCTTCCTGGAATACTTGCTCCAAGTTGTTCTCCATTTTCCTTTCTTCTTCTGCAATACCAATCAGGCATTGTTTGGGCCTCTTGATATAATTACACATCTCCATAGGCTTTGTTCTTTCTTTCTGAGTCTTCTTCTATGTTTTTTACAGAATGGGTTAATTCCATGTTCTGGTCTTCAAGTTCTGAGACTCTTTCTTCAGTTAGATTAATTCTGCTTTCCATGCTTGTCATCTTGTTATTTATTTCCTGGAGGACATTTTTTATTGCCAAAATCTCTGTTGCAAGTTCTTTCAATGTTGCATCTTGTCTTTATTGAGTCTTATTCACTCTTTCCATCTACTCCCTAATCCCTGTCATATTCTGGGGCCAGTCATTGGTGACTTTCATTTATTGGGCACCATGGTCTGACTTTTGAAGATTTTTATCTTTGGTACTCTTGAAATTGCCTGTGGTCTTCCCTTGGTTTTTCCTCATTTGTGACAGATCTCTTGTTTTTTTCTTTAGTTATGTTATTCAGTGTCAGAGGCTTTCCCTTCTGATGTCTGTTCAGTCCTCCATCCTTCCCTGATCTTGGCTCTGGATTTGTTCTATTTTGAAATAGGATGATGGATGGGAAACTTTGCTATCTCTTGTAGCTTTTGAAATAGAAGTAAAGTAGGGAAGGGGGCACTAGGATTCATAAACTACTTGCAAATTACAGTGTTCACTTATTGTGGCATGTGTTCCCTGAGACCCACTCCCCACCACCAATCTATATGATGATGCAAAGCAGAAACCAATACAAAAAACAATTGAAAACTCACACACACAGACATACACACACACCCCAAAACAAACTGGAATAACAACATAGTGAAACAAAACAAACAACAACAACAAAAACTCCAAGAAGATAGGAAAAACAGACTGGGGAAAAAAAGGAATACAGATCGAACCCTCACACATATATTGATTCACAACTTAATCCACAAAAAAATTTTTTTTAAAAACCCAGAAGAACAAAAGAGCAAAAACAAACCAACAACAACATCAAAATTGAAAGATGAATACTCCATCATTCACATATTCATAAACAGAATATGACAAATAAAAAAAGAAAGAAACAAAAAAGAAAAGAAAAAAATTGGGGAGATGAAGATCAAACCCTCACATACACTTTCATGCACAAAAGAAAATATTTTTAAAATAGATGAACTAACAAACAGTCAAGAAATTTTTTAAAAAAGAAAATTTCAAATGCCCTCTTGGGGTAGACTCTGTAATTGTTCCTCTGATCAGGTCTCTCCTGCAGAGCCAACTCTTTCACTCTCTCCTTAGTGTCTGGAGCAGGGAAGGAGGAGGAGCAGTGGAGGTGGGTGGGGCTACAGTCCTCCCCTCCCACTCTTGTGTGGTCAAGGAGATCTCCTCCAGTTGGGAGGTATGGGATTGTCTCTTCCCCGGGTATGTACTTGTGGGCGGTGGGGTGGAGGTGCCCCAGCCAGTCCTATCCTGGAATTCAGTTCTCCTATTGTGACTGACATCCAGGCTCTGCCTGGGTTTGTCCCTCTCAGTATGGCCCAAGCTATGTGGGCCTGATATTCAGAGGATTGCTATGGAGGAGGTCTGGGTCAGCCCCAGGCTCACCAGTGATCTCTTTGTAGTCTTTCCTTGTCCTTTTCTGGCCATACCCTTTTCCACAAGTTGGATCAGGGTAGGGAGTGGAATGCCTGGAACTCGGCACTAATCAGGTCCCTCTGAAGTTTGTGCTTTCAGGATATTCCCTCTGGGTCTTGATCAATCCCTGAGTAGTTGATCCACCTGTCACAAAGATCAGGTCTGTTGCTCCGTGGTGAGCAAATTGGAGCACTTTCCTGCCCTGCGTTCAAGGTGGTAGTGGGGTGTCTCTCTTGTCCTCTTCCATAGGACTTTGCCTCTGGACTCCCTCCACAGCCCCTGCTGCCAGTGCCCTGCTAGGCAATGAAGTGGTGAGGCAAAGCCTGTGGCCAGCAGACTCTCCTGCTGCAATGGTGAGGCAGAGCCTGGGGTGATGGTCTCCCCTTGCCACTTCTCCACAGGAAAACTGTCCTTTAAAAAAAATAGCTCTCAGCTTCTGTTACCTGGAAAGAGCCAGGGACCAAGCAGAGAAACTGCAGCACCAGCTGTTGCACCAGGGGCATGACCACTTGCTCATGAGCCCCCACTTAGTTCCTCCCAGCATTTTCTTTCCAAGAAGCATTTTGTTGATTTTTTAAAAAGAAGAAGAAAAAAAATGACTCTTGGTTTCTGCATCCCGGGAATCACTAGGGTCCAAATCCAGCAGCTGTGGCACCAGCCGCTACACCAGGAGAGCCCTGGCTGCTAGCTCCCTAGTACTCACTCAGTCAGCCACTCACATGCCCACTCACTCACCAGCACATATTCAAATTTTTCCATACACTCACTCACTAGCACCAGAACTCACATAGTCTGAATGGTTTGGCCACCACCTTCCCAACCTCCTCTTGCTTTATCTTTAACAACATGTATGTCATTTATTATTCTTTGTCTCTTAATTGGGTGCACATTTTTGTAAATGTGTAATATCCAGTTTTTAAGGGGCATGAAAAAACAGGTACCAGATTTTTTTTAATGGGATTTCCAGCAAGATGGCAACGGAACAGTTCAGACTATGAGAGTCTCCACAAAAGCAAGTATCCATAAAGACTTCCTGCATGAGTGGGTTGTGCCAGTGGGTGAGTGAAGAGAGGAGTTGGGTTCATGCACACAGGGCTCTCCTCCAAAGGTGACTACAACCCCCCACCACCCTGAGATTAAAGCTGCTGGCAGGCAGGATCATCTGCTGTTCTCAGGACTCTCCTGAGAAAAGCCTGCCGAATTCAGCTGATTCTCATCACCTGGCACCCAGCCCACGCTATCACCTGTGACAGCAAAGTAGCTGGAGCCCGGATCCATGGAGAGAGAAGAACAGGGAGAACTGGAGAGAAGCCCCAAAACCAGTGAGGAAACACCAACCAGAGCCATTTTCTCTGTCCCAGGCCCAGGCAGAGATCTGCATCACCCCACCCAGTTTCACTCAGCCTCAAACTCGGGACCTAGAGGTAATCTCATCAAACTCAGAAAGACAGAATCCCCTCCTCAACACTGGATCAGACACAGACACATCATATCTGAGTGGGAGACTTGACAGGCAGCAAGCTGGGTGAGCCCAGATCTGATCCACCCTCCTCCCATAGTAGGCCTGAGGCATCTGATCCATGCTGAGAGCAAGCCTATCAGCCTGCAGTGAGAACAGAGGGGAGGAGCTGGAGAGCAGAACAGAAATTGAAATTTGAATTTACAGGAACAACCTCAGAGCAAGTTTTTTTCTTGTTTTTAGTTTTTTCCTCTCTGTTTCTGTTTTTGATTATGGTTTCATACTTGCTTTGTTTCTGTTATTTTATTGCCGTTATTTTTTAGACTTTCTGTTTGTATACTGGTATTTTTTAGGGAGAGTATATCAGCGAGGGAGCACTGCTGGTTTCTGTATTTGTATGATTGTGTGTATTTCTTAGTTTTTTAATCTTCTCTGTCTTTGTGTCTCTTTTCATTTGTTAGTTGGTATGCCTGTTTGTTTTCCCTCTTATTCTTCTCTCTCTCCACCTTCCTCTCATTCCCCTCCTTCCTTTTTCCATTCTTTTCCTTTTTCTTACCTCATTTTGCTTTCAGGGGACAAACCTATATCCCCACTGCATGGACCAATTGTAAGGCAGTGGGAAGCAGGTTCCAGGGTGCCAACACACATGTCAGCAGATACTGGGGTCTGCAGATAGTCTCTGAACCACAGATCCCTGCTCAATTAAATCTCAAAACTGCAAATGTACAGCCCCCCCACCACAGTCCAGCTTCAGAATTGAACAACGCCAGAGGATCCACATAAGGAAAAATAGGAGCTTGAGCAAACAGAAGTAAAAGCTACCCCACCCCACCCCCACCCCCAATCACAGAACAACAGAATTAAAGAAGAAGGAAGGAGGAAAAAAGGGAGGAAAATCTACATAAATGAAGAAAAACCAAAAGAAGAATATGGGTCTCACAAAGACCACTGAGAGGTCAGCCACTGAGAATACAGACCTCAAAACACAAACAATGAAAAGCCTCCAGAATGACTGGTCTCAAACCACAAACCCACATACCAAGATATTAATAGAGAGAATAAATAGAATCAAGGAGAGAAAAGAGGAAAGAATGAAGGAGTTGATAACTGAGATAACAGCAATAAATAATACAGTGAATGAAATAAATAACAAACTGATAAGCATAGAAAGCAGAATTAGCCAAACAGAAGAATGAATCTCAGAGCTTGAGAACCAAAATATGGAACTAACCCAAACTGTTAAAAAGAGAGCAAAACCTTCAAGAGGTAAGTAATTATTTCAAGAGCCTGAACCTAATATTCACTGGACTTCCTGAGGCAGAAAGAGAGACTGAGACCACCACTGAGCAAACATTCCATGAATTATCCAAGAAAACTTCCCTCATCTCATCAGTGGCAGGACCATTCAAACACAAGAGTTTCAGAGAACCCCAGAAAGACAACAAATGCGTAGACTAACTCCTAGACACACAGTAATTCACCTACACAAAGTGAGTATAAAAGAAAAAATTCTAAAGGCAGCAAGAGAAAATAGTCAGACTACATACAGGGGAAGATGAATTAGAATAGCAGCAGACTATATCCATAGAAACACTTCAAGCAAGGAGAGCTTGGAGCTCAATCTTCAAAGTTCTCAAAGATAAACAATTTCAACCAAGAATAATCTACCCAGTTAAGCTAAGCTTCATCAGTGAAGGAGAATTAAAAGTATTCCCAGACATTCATCTCCTAAGAGCTTACACTGCCTCCAGACCAGCTCTACAAGAAACACTTAAAGTATTAAACACAGAGAAAGGAAAAAAAGAAAGACAATGCTCTTCACAAGAATGCAGGAAAAAAACTGAAAACACACATGAATCAACACAAAAATCAGAAGAAAGAAAACAAACAAACAACAACAAACTCTATAAGAACTTCATGACAGGGATAAACTCTCACATTTCAATAATTAGCCTGAAGTGAATGGACTAAATGCACCACTGAAAAGGCATAGAATGGCAAAATGGATAAAATATCATGAGGCAACAATATACTATCTCCAAGAGACTTATCTCACCAGAAAACACACTCACAGACTCAAAGTAAGAGGATGGGAAAAAAATTTCACAAAAGAAAGCAGGCGTCTCAATCTTAATATCAGGCAAAATACTCTTTAAGCTATCAAAAATTTAAAAAAATATGAAAGGTCACTACATAATGATAAAAGGTTCAGTCTATCAACATGAAATATCCATCCTAAACATATATGCACCCAACATAGGAGAACCAACTTTCATAAGCAGCTTCTAGGTAAACTTTAAAAAATATTGATTCTAACACTACTATAGCTGGAAACTTAAATACCCCACTCACAACCCTAGGCAGATCATCAAGACAAAAAAATCAATAAGGAGATCCAGAACCTCAATGTGATGCTTGACCAAATGGACTTAATTGATACTTACAGAACACTCCACCCAACAACCATGGAATATACATTCTACTCATTACCACATGGAACATACTCTAAGATCAACCACATCCTTGGCCATAAATCAAACATAAACAAATTTCACAAGACTGAAATTCTGCCATGCACCTTCTCAGACCACAGTGGAATAAAAATAAATATTAACACCAACAAAGTTCCCCCAAAACCCACAAAGACATGGACACTAAACAGCATGATACTAAGCAGCTCCTGGGTCAACATGGAAATCAGAACAGAGATTAAACAATACCTGGAAAAAAATTAAAATGAAGAAACATCTTACCAAAGCCTATGGGATGCCATGAAAACAGTACTACAAGGGCAAATCCTATCTCTGCAAACACACATGAAGAAAATGAAAAGATCACAAGATAACTGCCTAACAAGTCACATAAGGGAGCTGGAAAAGGAAGACCGCCAAAACCCTAACTTCAGCAGAAGAATCCAGATCACCAAAATAAAAACCTAAATTCAGGATATAGAAGACAAAAAGACAATACAAAAAAATCGATGAAAAGAAAAGTTGGTTCTTTGAAAGGATAAACAAGATTGATGGTCCCCTAGCTAGACTGACCAAGAAGAAGAGAGAAAAAGTCCAAATAAACACAATCAGAAATGCAGAAGATCAAGTCACAACTGAGTCCAAAGAAATACAAAAGATTACCAGAGACTATTATGTACACTTATATGGAAACAAACTTGAAAACCTAAAGGAAATGGAGGGTTTTCTGACTTCACACAACCTCCCCAAGTTGGAACAAGAAATTGAGACTCTAAATAGACCAGTAACAATCCAGGAAATTGACTGTGTCATAAGAAAACTACCTACACACACAAAAAAGCCCTGGATCAGATGGCTTTCCAGCAAAATTCTATAAAACATACAAGGAGGAACTGATACCAATCCTACTGAAAGTATTTCAGGCAATTGAGAAAGATGGAACTCTCTCCAAATCATTTTACGAAGCTAACATCACACTGATACCCAAACCGTACAAAGATCCAACAAAGAAAGAGAACTACAGGCCAATATCCTTGATGAACATAGATGCAAAATTTTCAACAAGATCCTAACAAAATGGATTCAACAACACATCTCAAAAATCATCCACAATGATCAAGTAGATTTCATCCCTGGGATGCAGGGCTGGTTCAACATTCATAAGACCATAAACATAATTAAACACATCAACAGATGTGAAAACAAAAACCACATGATTATATCATTAGATGCGGAAAAAGTTTTTGATAAAATCCAGCACCCATCTTGATAAAAATCCTTGAACATCTAGGCATAGATGGAACATACCCCAAAAGAGTAAGAGCCATCTATGAGGAACTCACAGTCAGCATACTGATAGACAGAAATTGGAACCATTTCCCCTGAAAACAGGAACAAAACAAGGATGCCCACTCTCACCCCTCCTTTTCAACATAGTTTTGGAAGTCCTAGCTAAAGCAATCAGACAAGAGAAGGAAATCAGGTGTACCCTAATAGGAAAAGAGGAAGTCAAGTTATTCCTCTTTGTAGACAACATGATTCTATACCTCAAAAACCCAAGAGAATCTGTCAAAAACCTTGCACTGATAAAGGATTTTGGCAAAGTCTCCAGGCATAAAATCAATGTGCAAAAGACAGTTGTATTTATATACACCAACAATAAACAAATAGAAACCCAAATAAAAAGCACAATCCCATTCACAATAGCCAAGAAAAAATCAAATACCTTGGCATCTTCCTAACCAGAGAAGTCAAAGACCATTGCAATGAAAACTACAAAACACTGTTCAAAGAAATCAAAGATGACACAAACAAATGGAAATACATTCCATGCTCATGGATTGGAAGAATCAACATTGTTAAGATGTCCATCCTACCCAAGGAAATATACAGATTTAACACATACCCATTAAATTATCACCAGCATTCTTCTCAGACCTGGAAATGACAATACAGGAATTGATATGGAAACATAAATGACCATGAATCGCCAAAACAATTCTCGGCAGCAAAAAACAAAGCAGGAAGTATCACACTCCCAGACTTTAAACTCTATGATAAAGCTACAACAATCAAAATAACCTGCTATTGGTACAAGAACAGGCATATAGACCAATGGAACAGGATAGAGATTCCAGAAGCAAAGCCTCAGTTCCTCAACCAACTCATCTTCGACAAAGCCTTCACCACCAATGACTGGGAAGAGGAGAACTTATTTGTAAATGGTGCTGGGAAAACTGGCTGATCACATGCAGAAGATTAAAACAAGATCCCTATCTATCACCATACACAAAAATCAACTCCCAATGTATCAAAGACCAAAATGTAAAACCTCAAACTATAAGAACCTTAGAAAATGCAGGAGACACCCTTACGGAAATTGGAACTGGCAACCAATTATAGCTCAAAACCCCAACTGCTCATGCCATAAGAGATGATAGACAAGAGGGACCTCATCAAACCGACAAGCTTCTGCAAAGCCAAGGAAATCATCAAGAGAGCAGGGAGACAGCCCACAGATGGGAAAAAAAATATTTGCCAACTGTATGTCAAACAAAGGCCTTACACATAGGATATACAAGGAATTCAAACATGCCAAAAATAAAAAACAAACAGCCCCATTACAAAGTGGGCAAAAGATATGAATACACGCTTCTCTAAAGAAGGCATATGAGCAGTCAACAGATACATGAAAAAATACTCAGTCCCATTATTCATCAAAGAAATGCAAATTAAAACTACACTGAGATACCACCTAATTCCAGTCAGGATGACTATCATCAATAACTCAAAAACAACAGATGCTGGAGAGGATGTGGTGAAAAGGGAACACCCCTACACTGTTGGTGGGAGTGTAAACTAGCACAGCCTCTGTGGAAACAGTGTGGCGAATCCTAAATGATCTAAAAATCAACCTTCCATATGACCCCACAATCTCCCTACTGGGAATATACCCAGAAGAACTCAAATCACTCTATAAAAAAGAGGCCTGCACACATGTTTATTGCAGCATTGCTCACAGTAGCAAGAACATGAAACCAACCATGCTGCCTATCAAAAGAGAACTGGATAAAAAAATGTGGTACATATACACAATGCAATATTATGCAGCCATAAAGAAGAACAAAATCATGAACTTCACAGCAACATGGATGAACTTAGAGTCTATAACACTGAGTGATCTTTCACAGAAATAAAGAACTGAGTACCACAGGTTCTCACTCATAAGTGGACCTCGAACAATTATCATAATACTATAGATTGGCAGTAGCGGGAAACTGCCAGGAGGGGGTTGGGGAAACAGGATTGGTAGTAGTGGGAATCTGCCTGGGTAACGGGGGGCACACCTCATCAACAAGGGTACCCGCAAAATGAGCATTTGTATACCTAACCCTGAATTGTACCCCACATCTTTAAAATAAAAAAGTTAAAAGTTTTTAAAAAACAGGTATACTAGTACATTTCTGGAGGAAATATATATTAGAGAACAATTTGAAAATATGTTGAAATTTTAACTATTGGCAGCTTTCAAATCAATATTCCTACTTCTAGAACTTTAGCCTTCAAAAGAACTTCCCTGCTAGGCAAAGCTTATTAGTGAAAAGTTATAAGCAGCATAGATTTTCTTCAGTGCAAACATGGTGAAATAAACCATAGCTTATTCACACAATGGAAAACTATGTAACCTTTGAACATAATGGTCTATAATTAGATGTGCTCACATAAAAAGATGCCCATTACATACAGCTAAGTGAAAAAAAGTCTGATTGCAAAAGATCTTTATTCTTAAATTTTCTTTCTTTTCTTCTTTCTTTTCTTTTGAGTTGGGGGTCTTACTCTGTCACCTAGGTTGGAATGCAGTGACGCCATCACAGCATATCACAGTCTCAAACTCCTGGGCTTAAGCAATCCTTCTGCCTCAGTCTCCCAAATAGCTAAAACTATGGATGCACATCACCACACTAGGTTTGTTTTTGTTTTTGTTTTTTTAAAGAGACAAGGTACCACTATGTTGCCTAGGTTGGTCTTGAACTCCTGGGCTCAAGCAATCCTCTCACCTTGGCCTCCCAAAGTGCTGGGATAACAGGCATGAGCCACCATGCCTGGCTAAAAGAGCATTATTCTATTATAATAAAAATGTGATAGTAATTATAGTAATAATATAAAATATACATATTCAAGGAAAAGAAAACAAGCTATAGAAAATATATCAAATGACTGAGCATAGTCATCTCTGGGAAATGGTAATATGAAAGATTTCTACTTTCTATGCTATTTATTAAATAAGTTCATATTTGTAAATTTTTGGACAGAAATTGATAGGTAGTAAGTGCTATATAACATTTTCTGATAAAACAAGAATAAAATATAATACTATGAAAATATATAAAACAACAGATGCTGGCAAGGATGCAGAGAAAAGGAACTGCTTCTACACTGCTGGTAGGAATGCAAACTAGTTCAACTTCTATCAAAACAGTGTGACGATTTCTAAAAGAACTAGAAATTGACCTTCCATATGATCTCCCTACTGGGTATATACCCAGAGGAACTCAAATCATTCTGCAAAAAAGATACCTGCACACACATGTTCACTGCAGCACTATTCACAATAGCAAAAACATGGAAACAACAGTGATATCCATCAAAACTGGACTGGATTTTTTTAAATGTGGTACGTATACATGATGGAATATTACACAGCCATAAAGGAAAAACATATGGGCTTCACAGCAATTTGAATGACTTTAGGGTCAATAATACTCAGTGATCTATCACAAGAACAAAGAACAGAGTACCATATGTTCTCACTTATAGTGGATCCTGAACACTTATCATAATACTATAAAAAAGGTATTGGCAGTAGCAGGATATTGCCAGGGAGTGGAGGGCACAATATCAATAAGGGTACCTGATCACAAACCAGGCAAAGTTGGGACCAAAGGGAGACCCAATCTTTACCTGTACAATGTCCACTTGTATAGCTAATCCTGAATTATACTGCACATCTTTAAAATAAAAATAATAAAAAGAAAAAAGAAAATATATGGTATTGTATTACGCCTATACTAAAAATAAAAATGAAAAAAGGAAAGCTTTGTTAAAGCTCACAATTCTTTGAGTGGAAGGTTACCTCTTTTAAAGGACCATTTTGAATCTTACTTGAAATCCTGAAATATTGTTTCCAGTTTATCTTTCCAATAAAAATGCCACTAAGGATTAATAAGGTTTGCACCCCTATACTTCACATAAGAAAGAGTAGAACTCTGAGGAATTGCAAGCAGCAATTAATTTATTGTCCTACAAAATTTGTCACTCTTCTCCTTAGGAGTCATTTTGGAAATATGGCAAAAGCACTTAGCTTGCTTTCACTCAAATATTTTTTCATGAATTTCTATAAACTTCTCTAGGCCAGAGACAAGCAAGGCTTGGACTGAATAGATGCTGTGGCTATGAGGAAAGGGGGTAGATCACCGAACTATTTAGAAAGTTTAAAGTAGCAGACTTTATATAACTTTGCAGTTCAAAAATGATACCGGAAGCTTTAGGAAGTACAGGGAACCTGCCAAAACAGCAGCTACTTGACCTTGGTTGCGGCTTTTGAAAATGTCACCTCCAAGAAAAGAAAAAGAAAGAAGAGGAAGAGAATGAGAATGGGGAGAACTTTTAAAAGACAGTGACACCTTCAGGCAAAAATGGTAGGCATGCTTTCTCTCTGTATACAGAGACCAATAAATGTGTCAAGATTTCAAAATGTCATTTAAAAATATAGATGGTACCCACAACTTGATGTATCTATTCTCCAAAGCTAAAAGATACTAACTGAATACCTGCGTAACCCAGAAATATTACAGCAAGATTTTTTGAATCTTTTACTGAGAGAAATCCAAGTGTGGGACTTCTTCTGGCACTCGCAAAGCCAAGAAATTCTTTCTTTTTTTCCCAAGAAAAGAGTTAAGGAAAAACCAAGAAGTCAATGGCAGATTTTGAAAGAAAATCTATATGTCAGTTTGTAGGACAAGCTCCAGAAAGTTTTCCTACCCATTTTCTAATTTAAGTGGCCTTAATAACAGTAATAAATGATCAAATTTCCCTAGTGACAAAGAAGTAGAACTCATCGCTAAGTTTCTGGGTTGTCTATGAAGGCAACTGATTTGACAGTGAAGTTTTAAGTTATGGGATATAAACATGAAAGTGTTTGAAAGGAGACAGGAGTTTTACTAAGTTTTTTTTGTAGTCAAATTAAATGTAAAATCTTTGAAATTTTAAATGTGAAATCTTTGTAAAATCTCCCCAAAACTTTTCAGACTAAAATTATAGCATATGGCCTTTGTCAACGGTTCCAAATTTTTTTAATGTGGGGACCTCTTGAACATCAGAATCAGTTTTTCAGATCCTCCTTGGATAATAGTTCTTCTCTAGTATCCATTTATTTAAAAGTTCTTGAAACATCTCAAGGGAATGTGGGCCACATACAGTACATATAGATGGTACTCAATAACTATTATTAAATAAATGAAAAATAAATAGCATACATATAAGATATTGAGTTAATCCACAGACAGTGCTCTGCAGATTGGGCTGTTTCCCACAGAATAGAAACTGAGGGCTTATTTTGCTCATTTGTCTATGTATTAGAGCAAAACCGAACCTATTAATCAGATGAAACCAGGCACATTCAGGGTGGTATGGTCATAGACTAAAGCATTAATCAAAAGAGTCTTAGTCTTGCCTAAAGGTCACCTATTTCCAAATGGAAACTGAGGAGCTTTCTGTGTGGCATGTGTCCCATTAGGCAACTCAACTTTCATAAATGGTCAAAAGTACCTGCTACTTAGCTAACTGTTAAGCATGTGCGCCTAGCTTAGCCAGATACATGACCTACTTGTTCTTCAGTTATTATTGAAATGATAATCTTGAAGTCATTGATGCTTAATTTTGTCAAAGCCTAGTTAAAAGATTTAATATTTACAGGGAACTGTTGGACAGTCTCTTCTTTCCTCTATATACAAGATTTATGTTCAGATCAATGTATTTTGTCAAACTGCTGCATACCTAGTCTGGATGTCATTGTTTGGTTCCTCTATTTTATTTTATTTTTTTATTAAATCAATATTTTTTATTATGGTTTTGTGGAGTACAGTTAAGTGTTAGGTGTACAATTATGTTTCATTCAGGCACCCTGTAGATAAGAGGTGTTTCCCCTTCCCCAGACAGATATTTGCTACTGTTAATCACACCCCCCCATAGTTTCCCAGTACCGTCAGTCATTTTCTTACAGTATTACACTGGAAGTTCAAGGTCCATTATCTGAGTGAGAACATGTGATACTCGGATCTTTATTTCTGTGAGAGGTCACTCAGTATTATAGACTCTAGTTCCATCCAGGTTGCTGTGAAATTCATGATTTTGTTCTTTTTTTATGGCTGAGTAGTATTCCATCGTGTATATGTACCACAATTTTTTAATCCAGTCCTCTTTTGATGGGCAGCATGGTTGTTTCCAGGTTCTTGCTATTGTGAACAATGCTACGATAAACATACGTGTGCAGGTATCTTTTTTATAGAGTGATTTGAGTTCTTCAGGGTATAATCCCAGTAGGGGGATTGTGGGGTCATATGTGAGGTTGATATTTAAAGCTTTTAGGAATCGCCACACTGATTTCCACAGAGGTTGCACTAGTTTACACTCCCACCAACAGTGTAGAAGTGTTCCCTTTTTACCACACCCTCTGCAGCAGCTGTTATTTTTTGAGTTGTTGATAATGGCCATTCTGACTGGAGTTAGGTGGTATCTCAGTGTGGTTTTGACTTGCATCTCCCTGATGATTAGTGAGGTTGAACATTTCTTCATGTGTTTGTTGGCTGCTCGGATGTCCTCTTTTGTGAAGTGTCTGTTCATATCTTTTGCCCATTTGATAATGGGGTTGTTTGTTTTTTTCTTTTCATCACGTTTCAGTTCCTCGTAGATCCAGGATGTTGAGCCTTTGTCAGACCTGGTGTTGGCGAATATTTTTTCCCAGTCTGTAGGCTGTCTCCCTGCTCTCTTGATGGTTTATTTGGCCTTGCAGAAGCTTGTCAGTTTAATAAGGTCCCACTTGTCTATCTTCTCTCTTATGACCTGTGGGTTTCAGGTTTTGTTCAGGAATTGGATGCCAGTTCCAATTTCCATGAGGGTATTTCCTTCCTTTTCTAAGGTTCTTATGGTTTGAGGTTTTACATTTAGGTCTCTGATCCATTTGGAGTTAACCTTTGTGCATGGGGATAGATAGGGGTCCTGTTTCAATCTTCTGCATGTGGTCAGCCAGTTTTCCCAGCACCATTTACTGAATAGGTTTCCTCTCCCCAGTGGTAGGTGGTGGAGGCCTTGTTGAAGATGAGTTGGTTGAGAAATTGAGGTTTTGCTTCTGGAATCTCAATTCTATTTCATTGATCTATATGCCTGTTCCTATACCAATACCAATCTGTTTTGATGATTGTAGCTTTATAGTAAAGTTTGAAGTCTGGTAATATGATACCACCTGCTTTGTTTGTTTGTTTGTTTGTTTGTTTGCTAAGGATTGTTCTGACTATTCTTGGACGGCGTTTGTGTTTCCATATGAATTCCTGTGTTGTCTTTTCTAGATCTGAGAAGAATGTTACTGGTAATTTGATGGGTATTGCATTGAATTTGTAGATTGCCTTAGGTAAGATGGATATCTTTACAATGTTGATTCTTCCAATCCATGAGCATGGGATATTTTTCCACTTGTTTGTGTCATCTTTGATTTCTTTGAGCAGTGCTTTGTAATTTTCATTTTAAAGGTCTTTCACATCTCTGGTTAGGAAGATGCCAAGGTATTTCACTTTTTTTGTGGCCATTGTAATTTTTATTTGGGTTTCTGTTTGTTTATTATTGGTGCAGAGAAATGTGATTGTCTTTTGGACATTTATTTTGTATCCCAAGACTTTGCCAAAGGCCTTTATCAGTGTAAGGAGGTTTTTGACAGATTCTCTTGGGTTTTCAAGGTACACAATCATATCATCTGCAAAGAGAGATAACTTGACTTCCTCTTTTCCTATTTGGATACCCCTGATTGCCTCCTCTTCTCTGATTGCTTTAGCCAGGACTTCCAATACTATGTTGAACAGGAGGGGTGAGAGTGGGCATCCTTGTCTTGTTCCAGTTTTCAGGGGAAATGGTTCCAATTTTTGTCCATATAGGAGTATGCTGGCTGTAAGTTTCTCGTAGATGGCTTAAACTATTTTGAGGTATGTTCCCCATATGCCTAGATGTTCAAGGGTTTTTATCAAGAAGGGATGCTGGATTTTATCAAAAGCTTTTTCTGCATCTAATGATATAATCATGCAGTTTTTGTTTTGACATCTGTTGCTGTATTTAATTACATTTATGGTTTTATGAATGTTGAACCAGCCTTGCATCCCAGGGATGAAGCCTACTTGGTCATGATGGATGATTTTTGAAATGTATTGCTGAATTCGGTTTGCTAGGATCTTGTTGAGAATTTTAGCATCTATGTTCATCAAAGATATTGGCCTGTAGTTCTCTTTCTTTGTTGGATCTTTACCTGGCTTGGGTACCAATGTGATGTTGGTTTCGTAAAATGATTTGGGGAGAGTTCCATCTTTTTCAATCACCTGGAATACCTTCAGTAGGATTGGTATCAGCTCCTCCTTAAATGTCTTGTAGAATTCTGCTGGAAAGCCATCTGGACCAGGGCTTTTTATTGTAGGAAGTTTCTTATTACGTAGTCAATTTCCTTGATTGTTATTGGTCTATTTAGGGTCTCAGCTTCTTCTTGTTCCAACCTAGGTAGGTTGTGTGATGTCAGAAAGTCCTCCATTTCCTTAAGGTTTTCAAGTTTGTTTCCATACAAGTGTACGTAGTAGTCTCTAATGATCTTTTGTATTTCTTCAGGGTCAGATGTGACTTCATCTTTTGTGTTTCTGATTGTGCTTATTTGATTTTTTTCTTGTTTTTTCTTGGTCAGTCTAGCTAGCGGACCATTGATCTTGTTTATCCTTTCAAAGAACCAGCTTTTTGTTTCATTGATTTTTTTTGTATTATCTTTTTGTCTTTTATGTCCTTGGTTTGGGCTTTTATTTTGGTGATCTGGATTCTTCTGCTAAACTTAGGGTTTATGTGGTCTTGCTTTTCCAGCTTCTTTAGGTGACTTGTTAGGTTGTTAATTTGTGTTCCTTCCATTTTCTTCATGTGTGTTTGTAGGGATATAAATTCCCCTCTTACTACAGCTTTCAAGGCGTCCCAAAGGTTTTGGAAAGATGTTTCTTCATTTTCATCTGTTTCCAGGTTTCTTTTAAACTCTATTTTGATTTCATCATTGACCCAGGAGTTGTTTAGCATCATGCTGTTTAGTGTCCATGTCTTTGTGGGTTTGGGGGGGACTTTGTTGATGTCAATGTTTATTTTTATTCCACTGTGGTCCGAGAAGGTGCATGGTGGAATTTCGATCCTTTAAATTAGCTTATGCTTGATTTATGGTCATTACGTGGTCGATCTTAGAATACGTTCTATGCGGTGATGAGTAGAATATATATTCTGTGGTCTTTGGATGGAGTGTTCTGTAGGTATCAATTAAGTCCATTTGGCCCAAAGTCACATTGAGGTTCTGGATCTCCTTGCTGATTTTTTGTCCTGATGATCTGTCTAGGGTTGTAAGTGGGGTATTAAAGTCCCCAGTTATGATGGTGTTAGAGTCAATATCTTTCTTTAGTTTTCCTAGAAGTTGCTTTATGAAAGTTGGTGCACCTATGTTGGGTGCATATATGTTTAGGATAGATATTTCTTGTTGATGGATTGAGCCTTTTATCATTATGTAGTGGACTTCTGTATCTTTTTTGATTTTTAATAGCTTGAAGGGTATTTTGTCTGAAATTAAGATTGCTACTCCTCCTTTCTTTTGTATTCCGTTCACCTGAAAGTTTGTTTCCCATTCTCTTACTTTGAGTCGGTGGGTGTCCTTTCTAGTGAGGTGAGTCTCTTGAAGGTAATAGATTGTTGCCTGATGATATTTTATCCATTTTGCCATTCTATGTCTTTTCAGTGGTGCATTTAGTCCATTCACACTTAGGCTAATAATTGAAATGCAAGAGTTGATCTCTGTCATAAGGTTCTTACAGAGTTGTTCCTGTTTGTATGTTGTCTTTCTTTGGGTTCTGGAGTTGGCTCACGTGTGTTTTCAATCTTTTGCCTGTACTCTTGTGAAGAATGTTGTTGTTCTTTTTTCTTTTTCTTCTATGTTCAGTACTTTCTTAAGTGTTTCTTGTAGAGGTGGCCTGGTGGCAGTGTAGGATCTTAGGGATTGGATATCTGGAAAAGATTTCAATTCTCCCTCACTAATGAAGATTAGTTTGGCTGGGTGGGTTATTCTTGGTTGAAATTGTTTATCTTTTAGAACTTTGAAGATAGGGCTCTAGGCTCTCCTAGCCTGAAGGGTTTCTGTGGATAAATCTGCTGCTATTCTAATTGTCTTCCCTGGTAGGTAGTCTGGCCTTTTTCTCTTGCTTAGGATTTTTTAGGATTTTTTCTTTCATAGCTACTTTGTTTAGGTGAATCATTATGTGTCTGGGAGTTGGTCTTCTCATTTGTTGTGTTGCAGGGGTACTCTGAATCTCTTGTGTTTGAATTTTTTCATCCTTGATGAGAAGAGGGAAGTTTTCTTGAATGATTTCATGAAATGTTTGTTTCAGTCCAGTGTGGCTTCTGTTTCTCTCTCTGCCTCAGGAAGCCCAATTGCTCTTAAGTTTGGTCTCTTGAAGTGATCATTCATCTCTTGCAGGTTTTGTTCTGTCTTTTTGAGCTTCTTTTCTATGCTTTTGACAGCTTGGGTTAGTTCTGTGTTTTGGTCTTCAAGCTCTGAGGTTATTTCTTCTGCTTGGCTAATTCTGCTTTCCATGCTTATTAGTCTGTTATTCATTTCCATCACAGTATTTTTTACTGTGTTATTTCTGACATCAGCTCCTTCCTATTTTCCTCTTGTCTCTCCTCAATTTTTTAAATTCTCTCCATTAATGTCCTGATGTCTTCGTTTGTTTCATGTGACCAGCCATTCTGGGGGCTCTTCAATGTTTGTGTTCCAGAATCTGTTTTCTCAGCATCTGTTCTCCCAGGGGTCTGTGTGAGACCTATATTCTTCTTTTGGTTTTTCTTCATTTGTGCGGTTTTTTCCCCCCTCCCTACTTTTTCCTTCCCGCCACATCACCATCTTCTTTAATTCTGTTATTCAAGGGTAAAGGGATTGGTTTTACTTCTGTTTGTTCAATCTCCTATTCTTTATGTATGTCCTCTTACTTTGTTCAATTCCGGAGTTGCACTGTAGGTTGGGGGTGGCCCTTTTTGCAGTTTTGAGATTTACTTAAGGGGGGAGCTGTGATTCAAAATCTATCTGCAGGTCCTGGTATTCGCTGACAGGTGTGTGGATAACCTGGAACTCACTTCCCACTGCCTTGGAATCTGTCTGTGCAGTGGTGCTATAGGTTTACTCCCTGAAATAAAATGTGGTTAGCAGAGGGAAGAGAATGGAGCAGACAGTGGGTTGAAGAGGGGAGTGGAGAGATAGAGGAGTAAGGGGGGGAAACAAATGTGTGCCAACAAATGGAGAGAGAGACCTATACTGAAACAGATAAAAACAATAGACCACAGCTACTGACGAACCAACTCCCATACAAAAATAAAATAAAACATATAGTGATGCTAACATACAAGCTAACCAACCACCTTATTGGTGTGCTGTTCATCTATACAAAGTTATGGTTTACAGAGAGAAGAAAAGAGAAGAAAAGGAAGAGGGGGGAAAAAGGAACAATACAGTAGGATTAGAATTAAGTCATTAAACTAACAGAATCAATGAAGCACACTCTGAGACTTTTCATTTAAGTCCAATGTCCTTTCAGTTCTGATTTCTAGCTTTCTTTTCAAGCAGGTAAATTAGTGTGCAGTTAGGGTCAGTTGCCCCTGGTCTGCTGTGAAGGACAGTGTCACCCTCCGTTCACCACTCTGGCCTATGTCTTTTCAAACTTGTTTCTCCCGTTTCAGTGTTGTTACCTTGAATTGCCAGCAGGTGGTGCAATCTCAGCTGCTCGTCCCAGACGGGGTAGGGCCGGACAAGAACTGACAGAGACTGATGTTGGATGCCTGCCTCAGGGCACAGGCAGGAGACTCATGGCAGGCAGGATGTCTCAGTCGCGGGAGAGGTGGCAGCGATCCCAGCAGATCTTCCTGAAGGGGCTT
>NW_007260789.1:265941-291825 GCF_000164805.1 Carlito syrichta
GCGGCATCTGCACTGCAGGGGCTGTCCAGTTCGCTGCCATGTACCAGTGGTGAAAACAGCCGAGCTCCGTATGAAGAGCAGGCTGTAATTTTGGGGCCCGCAGCCCCCGGGGCAAGAGCCAGAGACCCACTGCAGTTCTTTGCAGAGGGTTTCACAGATCAGGTTGCCCCATCGCCATCTTGCCAGAAGTCCTCGGTTCCTCTGTTTTAAAGAACTGTTTTAACCAGACTGCATTTTAAGTTGACTCACTTTATGGAATATAAAAAGTGACACGTTGACTTTGAGTATGTTGTTGAGGACATTGCTTGTTACAGAACACTGTGTTCTGTCTATAAGAGCCAAGGGAGCAATTGATCTGTTTTTGTTGTTGTTGTTGTATCTTTACAAATACACTAATAAAACTTCTATAAGTGATGGTACTTTTCTACCATGTTAAGAAAACCCAAAACCAATTTTGTGATTCTGATGTACTGCCAGTAATCTCAAAGAACCAATGGTACACACTACACCTCAGTCCAGTTTCATAAACTTGTTGTATATACCAATATATAAACAAAATTGTATATACTCAATATATACCAATAACAAAAGATGAACACATACTCAATTATATATACTCAATATATACCAATAACAAAAGATGAACACAAGTTATGTTTGACTTCTGCATTTACAAGAGATACTCAAAGTGGTTACCATCAGCATCTAGACACTTCTGATTATGGCAAACTACTGCAGGACTTGTTGCTGTATGAGGCCTCCCAAATCTTCCCTTGTGCACCTCACACACAGTACCATGTGTCCTAAACTTATCAGAAATGCATGCATCTATTAAGCACGTTGGAGGTTATGTTGCATACTAACGCCTCCATTGTTGTACTTCCACAATGTTCTCAAATTTCAAATACCAATTCAAAATGGTCTTGTGTTCCTTGAACGACAATTGTGCTTCTCCCATTTTCTTTGACTAATCTGCCTGTCACATGGTGATGCTAGAATTTGATTAAAGCCATCTTTTGAGCAAACATCATCCTACACATTGTTACCGTAATTCAATTCAACTTCGAAAGGAAATAGATAGATAACATCTCTTAAAATGTGTATACATTTTGGTACTGTATGTGAGGTGCACAAGGGAAGTTGTATTCTATTTTGTAATATATCCTTTAAAGCAAGGAATATAAAAGGGGAATGTTTATCTTAATTAAACTTCTTAAGATTACTCTGTATTAAATTAAGGAAGGGAGAAAACATAACACAGATGGAAGAATGGTTACCAAACCAAACTGGGGTCTGCTGACCTGGCCAAACATCCACACCCAATTTTGCAGTGGGAGAAAGGAGGGTATTTATTTGCAGGAATCTAAGCAAGGAGAATTAGGCAGCTCACACTTAAGTCCTCACTCCTTAATCATTTTTAAGCAAGGCAGGGGAAAATTTCAGGAAAGTATAAGTTACAGGCAAAATCATAAATAAATACATGGAGGTAATATATTGGTTTGGCCTAAAAAGTCAAGATATCTTGAAGAGGGGCCTCAAGGTTGCAGGCAGATTTTTAAAGTTTCTGATTTACAATTGGTTAAGAAAAAGAAACTGTTTAAAATGTTGGGGTCAGCAGAAAAGACTGCTAGTTCTGATGCATGAACATGACTTCCTCCAGGACCCTCAGAAAGAAATTTAGAACAAAGAATGGTCACCAGAGTTCAGTACACATTTCTTTATCTGATGTCTGTGTTCCAGTGGATCCATTTGGTGGGGGAAACCAGGGTTTCTGAAAAACAGCTTAGGGACATATATAAAGTTGTTATCTTTATTTCCTATAGGGAACCAAACATCTCGTGACTCGAACTTCCTTGGTTATTGTTTTAAGTTACTATTATCTTCTTGCTTATTGAGTTGCTAATTTACTTCTCAGGGATGGCTAGAAGCCAGAGATTTCCTTGAAGGAACTCAAGATTTTCCTTTATTTCCATGCTTTGGGGAGGGACCTGACAGACTCCTAAGAGGAGTCCTTGCTACATCTCAGAATCATGATCTGGGATCTTTATAGCAAGACATCTCCATGCCAACCTCCAAATGCACTTCCATTTTTCAGTCACCACTTCCAAATATGATTTGAGAGTATGGCATACTTCAGAAACCCTGATTTGCCCCTGCCAAATTCTACAAGTGTAATGATGTAAAGTTTTTGGTATTTTTTGACCCAGAAATTTTCTTTCTAGAAATGTATTGTGAAGAATAATTGAATATAAGATTTTCAATTCTGAGTCCATCTCAGGTACCTATTTGGGAATTCCCTGATCTCTTTGAACTTTCTTTTTCTTCTCCTCCTTCAGGATAAGCCAGATTTGTTTCTAGCTATCTGCACTCCATGTATGCTCCACACTCTGCCCAAGTGAGCCTAAAAGAGTCTCAAAATTCTACGGATTCCTAGAGGTAGATTTTCATTCCATCAGAATTTTCACAGTAGAACTTCCTCAAGGAAAGAATGGGGAAAAAAACTTCTTCCTACTTATATTAATGGTATAAGCTGCTAATTTTATTGACTTTTAATTTGTCAAGCACAGACCTAAAAAATTTATGTTTAACCAGATAGCACACATTTTAAAGACAGGACAAGTAAGTTAGAAAGACAAAGCCAAGATACAATCTAACTCCAGAATTCCATCTTTTAATCACAGCAACATTCCTTGCTACTCTTAACAGATTTCCTTTGGTTACATTTAATGCTATTAGGTTATAAAAACTATCACTATTCTCTAGTTTAACAAAATACCTCTTTCTACCAAGGTTGGAGAAGGAAGAAAAAGAAGAAAAAGAAGTGAGAAAAATATTCCATCCTACCACCCAAGAATGTTGATCATGACACCATTTAAAACAGAGACTATAAGATACTCGGGGCAAGAGGTGATGAAACTGGATGGAGTGTGACTCTCTGCAAAAGTGAGTGTCCATAAAAACTATCTGCATAAGTGGGCATGTGCCAGTGGGTGAGTGAAAGCCCATCTGAGGGGAGACTCAGGTTCATGCACCTGGGGCTCTCCTCTGAAGGTGACTGCAACCCACCACTTCCCTGAGATTGGAGCTCACAGTGTGCAGGGTCATCTGCCCAGGTGTCTCAGGTGTCTCTTGAGAGGAGGCGGCAGAGAACAGCTGCTCCTCATCACCTGGCATCTTGCCCACACCATCACCTGCAGCAGCAGGCCAGGCACTAGCAATAGAAACCATGGAGAAGGCAGAGTGAAGAAATCTGGAAGGGAGCCCTGCCACTGGTGAGGAAATGCCAACCAGCACCATCTTCTCTGCCCCAGGATCTGCCAGAGACCTGCTTGCCCCATCCACCTTTGTCCAACCTCCAACCTGAGACCCAGAGGATATCCCTGCACCCCTTGAGGATCAACCATCAGACTCAGAGAGACAGACACCCCTCCCCCACACTGGACCAGGCACAGACACATCTAATCCAAGTGGGAGGGAGACTTGACAGCAGCACCAGATGAGTCAGCTGAGTCCAGATCTAATCCATCCTCCTCCCATCGCAATCTGCAGGTCATCTGGTCCACTCTGAGACCAACCCTATAAACCTGTGCTGAGAGCAAAGGGAGTGGTCTGGAGACCAGAGCCATTTCCTTATGTGGCAGCAACCAAAAGGGATGGCAGCCAAAACCAGCAACAGTGCTTGGGAAAGGAACCTGAAGTTCCAGAAATGGCCACAGAGTAAATTTTTTGTTTTGTTTTGTTTTTTGTTTGTTTGTTGCTTCTTTTTTCTCTATTTTTGCTTACATTTTTGTATTTGCTTTGTTTCTGTATTTTATTTTATTTTTATTTTTTAGATATTCTGTTTCTGTATGGACACTTTTGAGGACAAGTACATCGACAGGGATTTTTTGTTTCTATGATTGTATGTTTTTAATTTATTTTTTTCTGTCTTTGTTTCTTGCTTATTTGTTAGTATATCTCTCTGTTTTCCCTCTTCTTCTATCTCTTTGCTTTCCTTTCATCTCCCTCCTTCCTTTTTCCATTCTTTTCCTTTTTCTTAACTCATTCAGGGGCAAACATACATCCCCATGGCATGAAAAGTTTGTAAGACTGTGGGAAGTGTCTTCCAGGTGGCCCACACCTGTCAGTGGATACTGAGATCTGCAGATAGCTTCTGAACCACAGCTTCCCCCTTAATCAAATCTCAAAACTGCAAAAAGCGCAGCCCCACCCCCAGTCCAGCTTCAAAATTTAACAAATCCAGAGAATCTACATAAGGAAGAATAGGGGATGGAGCAAACAGAAGTAAAAGCTAGGCCCCCATCGATGAAAAACAGAATCAAAGAAGAGGTGGGGAAAAGGGGGAGGAAAACCTTCACAAGTGAAGAAAAACCAAAGGAAGCATATGGGTCTTATACAGACCCATGGGAAGACAAAAAACTGAGAAACAGACTTTGGAACTCAAACAATGAAGAGCCCCCAGAATGACTGGTCACAAACTACAAACCCAATTATCAGGATATTAATAGAAAGAAAAAAGAGAATTGGGAAGAGACAAGAATGAAGGAGTTGACAACAATCACAGCAATAAAGAATAGAGTGAATGAAATAAATAACTGATAACCAAGTAGAAGAAAGAACCTCAGAGCTTGAGGACCAAAAGATGGAACTAACCCAAACTGTCAAAATCATAGAAAAGAAACTATAAAAGAAAAACAAAGCCTCCAAGAGATGAGAGGTTCTATCAAGAAGCCAAACCTAAGATTAATTGGAATCCCTCAGATAGGGAGACAGAGATCACCCTGGAACAAACATTCCATCAAATTATCCAAGAAAACTTCCCTCATCTCTTCAGTGGCATGACCATTCAAACACAAGAGATTCAGAGAACCCCTGAAAGACATCAAATGAGAAGACCAACTCCTAGACACATAGTAATTCACTTACACAAAGAAGATATAAAAGAAAAAAATCCTAAAAGCAGCAAGAAAGACCAATTAGAATAGCAGCACACTTATCTAAGAAACACTTCAGGCTAGGAGAGACTGCAGACCAATCTTCCATGGTCTCAATGATAAGCAATTTCAACCAAGAATTACCTACCCAGCTAAGCTAAGTTTTATCAGCGATGGAGAATTAAAATCCTTCCAAGACATTCAATTCCTAAGAGTTTATGCAAACTTCAGACCAGCTCTACAAGAAACTTTCTACAAGAAAGTATTGAACACAGAAGCAAGAAAAAAGAACAACCACACCCTTCCCAATAATTCAGGAGAAAGATTGAAAACACACATAAATCTACCCCAAAATCAAAAGAAAACCAACAAACAAATAAACAACAAAAAGCAGCAACAAAAAAAAACTCTAAAGAACCTCAAGGGGGGATAAACTCTTACATCTCAATAATTAGTCTGAAAGTGAATGGACTAAATGCACCACTGAAAAGACATAGAATGGCAAGTTGAATAAAACATCATGACACAACAATATGCTGTCTCCAGAAGACTCATTTCACCAGAAAGGACACTCACAGACTCAAAGTAAGAGGATGGGAAACAAAATTTCAGGTGAATGGAACACAAAAGAAAGCAGGAGTCACGATCTTAATATCAGACAAAATACCCTTTAAGCTATCAAAAATTTTAAAAGATATGGAAAGTCACTACATAATGATAAAAGGTTCACTCCATCAACAAGAAATATCATTCTAAACATATATGCACCCAACATAGGAGCACCAACTTTCTTTTTTTTTTCTGAGTTGGAGTCTCACTCTATCACCCAGACTGGAGTGCAGTGGCTGCTCCCGGCCACAGCAGCCTCGACCTGCTGGGCTCCGGTGATCCTTCCAAGTAGCTTCCAAGTAGCTGGAACTACAGGTGCGCGCTACCACGTCTGGCTAATTTTTCTTTAAATTTTTATTGTAGAGATGAAGTCTCGCCAAGTTGCCCAGGCGGGTCTCGAACCTGCAGGCTTAGGCAATCCACTCACCTCAGCCTCCCAAAGTGCTGGGATTACAGATTGAGCCACCGAGCCTGGGCAGCATCAACTTTCATAAAGCAACTTTTAGGTAAATTTTGAAAAGATATTAACTGTAATACTATCATAGCTAGGGACTTAAATACCCCACTAACAACCCTAAACAGATCATCAAGATAAAAAAAATCAGTAAGGAGATCTGGAATATCAATTTGACACTTGACCAAATGGACTTAATAGATACCTACAGAACTTTCCACCCAACAAACACAGAATATACATTCTACTCATTGCCACATGGAATGTACTCTAAGATTGACCACATCCTCGGCCATAAGTCGAGCATAAACAAATTTCACAAGATTGAAATACTGCCAACCACCTTCTCGGACCACAGTGGAATAAAATAAACATTAACACCAACAAAGTTCCCTGAAAACCCACAGACATGAACACTAAACAGCATGATGCAGAACAACTCCTGAGTCAACATGGAAATAAAAACAGAAATTAGAAGATCCCTGGAAACAAATGAAAATGAAGAAACATCTTACCAAATTCTCTGGGGTGCCATGAATACAGTCCTAAGAGGAGAATTCATATCTCTACCAACACACATGAAGAAAATGTAAAGATCACAAATTAACAGCCTAACAAATCACCTAAGGAAGCTGAAAAAGCAAGACAACCAAAACCCTTCAGCAGAAGAATCCAGATCACCAAAATAAAAGCCTAAATTTGGAACATAGAAGACAAAAATATAATACAAAAAAATCAACAAAACAAAAAACTGGTACTTTGAAAGGATAAACAAGATTGATGAACCCCTAGCTAGACAGATCAAGAAAAAGAGAGAAAAAGCCCAACTAAACAGAATCAGAAATGCAAAAGATCAAGTCACAACTGACCCAGAAGAAATACAAAAGATTATCAGAGATTACTATGTACACTTGAATAGAAACAAACTTGAAAACCTAAATGAAATGGAGGATTTTCTGAAAGTATGCAATCTCTCCAAGTTGAAACAAGAAGAAACTGAAACCCTAAATAGACCAATAATAACTTTGTCATAAGAAAATTGACTTTGTCATAAGAAAACTACCTACAAAAAAAAAAAAGTCCTGGACCAGACAGCCCTCCAGCAGAATTCTACAAAACATATACAAGGAGGAGCTAATACCAATTCTATTGAAAGTATTTCAGGCAATCAAGAATGACAGAAGTCTACCCAAGTCATTTTATGAAGCTTACATCACACTGCTACACAAACTGAGTAAAGATCCAACATAGAAAGAGAACCACAGGCCAATTTCCCAGATGAACACAGATGCAAAAATTCTCAACAAGATTCTAGAAAATCAGATCCAACAACACATCTCAAAAAGTCATGACCAAATAGGCTTCATCCCCAGGATGCAAGGCTGGTTCAACATCCACAAGACCATAAATGTAATTAAATATATCAAGAGATGTAAAAACAAGAACCACATGATTATATCATTAGATGTAGAAAAAACTTTTGATAAAATCTAACATTGCTTCTTGACAAAAAGCCCTCAAACATCTAGGCATTGATAGAACATAACTCATAATAGTAAGAGCCATCTGTGAGAAATGCACAGTCACATACTGCTAAACAGACAGAAATTGGAACCATTTCCCTGAAAACAGAAACAAGACAAGGCTACCCACTCTTACCCCTCCTGTTCAACATAGTATTAGAAGTCCTAGCCAGAGCAATCAGACAAGAGAAGGAAATCAGAGTATTCAAATAAGAAAAGAGGACATTAAGTTATGCCTCTTAGCAGACAACATGATTACATACCTCGAAAACCCAAGAGAATCTGTCAAAAAACCTCCTTGCACTGATAAAGGACTTTGTCAAAGCCTCAGGGTATAAAATAAATGTGCAAAAGACAGTAACATTCCTATATACCAACAATAAATAAACAGAAATTCAAATAAAAAGCACAATCTCATTCAAAATAGCCACACAAAAAATGAAATACCTTGGCATCTTCCTAACCAGAGAAGTCAAAGACCTTTACAATGAAAACTACAAAACACTGCTTAAAGAAATCAAAGATGACAAAAAGAAATGGAAAATTATTCCATGCTCATGGATTGGAAGAATCAACATCATCTATCATCCATGGCGATCTATAGATTTAATGCAATATCCATTAAATTACCAGCATCATTCTTCTCAGACCTTTAAACAACAATATAGGAATTCATATGGAAACATAAACAACCACAAATAGTCAAAACAATCCTCAGTAAATGAAACAAAGCAGGAGGTATCACACTTCCAGACCTCAAACTTTATTATAAGCATACAATAATCAAAACAGCCTGGCATTGGTACAAGAACAGGCATATAAACCAATGGAACAAGATAAAGAGTCCGGCATCAACACCTCAGTTTCTCAACCAACTCATCTTCGTCAAAGCTTCCATCATCAACCACAGGGGAGAGGAGAACCTATTCAGTAAATAGTGCTTGGAAAACTTGCTGACCACATGCAGAAGATTAAGACAAGACCCCTACCTTAAACCACACACAAAAATCAACTCAAAATGAATCAAATACCTAAAAATAAAACCTCAAACTATAAGAACCTTAGAAAAAGCAGGAGACCCCTTACGAAAATTGGAACTGGTAAACAATTCCTGATCAAAACCCCAAGTGCCATGCCATAAGAGATAAGATAGACAAGTGAGGCCTCATCAAACTGACAAGCTTCTGCAAAGCCAAAGAAACCATCAACAGAGCAGGGAGACAACTCACAGACTGGAAAAAAATATTTGCCAACTATATGTCTGACAAAGGCCTAACATCTAGGACCTACAAGGAACTCAAATGTGCCGGAGGGGGAAAAAAAACAGCCCCATTACAAAGTAGGCAAAAGATATGAATAGACACTTGTCAAAAGAAGACATACGCACCGCCCACAGATACATGAAAAAATGCTCAGCCTCACTATTCATCAAAGAAATGCAAATTAAAACCACACTTGAGATACCATCCTAACCCCAGTCAGGCTGGCCATCATCAATAACTCAAAAAATAACAGATGCTGGAGAGGATGCAGGGAAAAGGGAACACTTCTACACTGTTGGTAGGAGTAAAAACTAGTATGGCCTCTGTGGAAAACAGAGTGGCTATTCCTAAAAGATCTAAAAATCGACCTTCTATACAACCCCACAATTCCCCTGCTGGAAATATTCCTGGAGGAACTCAAATCACTCTATGAAAAGATACCTGCACATGCATGTTTATTGCAGCATTATTCACAATAGCAAAAACATGGAACCAACCATGCTGCCCACTGAAAGAGGACTGGAGTTTTAAAATGTGGTACATATACACAATGGAATATCACACAGTCATAAAGAAGGACAAAATTATGAACTTGATAGCAACTTGGACTTAGAGTCTATAATATTTAGTGAACTATCACAGAAACAAAAAACTGAGTACCACATTTTCTCATTCACAAGCAGACCTGGAACAATTATCATAATACTATAAGAAAGGGATTGGCAGTGTTAAGAAGCTGCCAGGGGAGTGGGGGTACACCTCATCAACAAGAGTACCTGCATAATGAACCTTTGTATACCCTACCCTGAATTGTGCCCCATATCTTCAAAATAAAAAATTTAAATTAAATAAGTAAACAGAAACTACAAGTAATTTTGAGGGTGAATTAAATATAGTACAATACATCCTGTATGTCATATGAAATCATTAAAATAATGTTTTAACAGACTAAAGCTACTTAACGACTTAGAAAGTGCTCCACTGAGATATTGCTAGAAACAAAAGGCATATCCCTGCAGGGTAATATAAAATAGTCTGTATCATATGCATATCTAAAGACCTGACGTATATGATTCAAAATATTTTAAATGGCTATGTCTGGTGAAGGAATTAGAGTGATTTTTATTTTCTCCCTTATGCTTTTCTGGATGATACAAATTTTTGCAACTTGTAATACAGCATAATCAAAGAAAAAAGTTTATATGAAAAACTAAAGCCGGGTTCGGTGGCTCAGCCTGTAATCCCAAGCTTTGGGAGGCTGAGGCGAGTGGATTGCCTGAGCCCGCGGGTTCGAGACCCACCTGGGCAACTTGGCAAGACCTCATCTCTACAACAAATCAAAAATTAGCTGGGCGTGGTAGCGCACGCCTGTGGTTCCAGCTACTTGGAAGGCTGAGGCAGAAGGATCGTTAGAGCCCAGCAGGTCGAGGCTACGGTGGCTGGGAGCAGCCACTGCACTCCAGTCTGGAGTGAGACTCCAACGATGGAGTGAGACTCCAACTGAAAAAAATAAAAGAAAAAAGAAAAGATTGGACGTACATATCTTTACATTGCATCATAAAAAACATGCAATCCCATGAGTCAGGCTGAACTCCAGCAGCTACTAAAACTAATTTGATGACTTTCACAGAAATTAAGTGAATTTATACTACCAGATAATAAAGCATATAATGACACTACAATAACATAATATGATATACACATAAAATTGATAGTAGAACAAAGTAGTCTAGAAATGGAATCTAATACATATCTACTCAAAAAGAACTTAGTATATAATAAATAGGGCATTATTAATCATTGAATAGGAGGAAAAATTATTTAATAAATATTACTAAAATACTGAGTCAGCTATTTTAGGGAAAAGATAAATCACTACATTACAAAATACAAAGATTTTGGATGGTTTAAAATATTAAGTATAAAAACCATACTCAGGAAGAAATATGAGATACAAATGAATTTGTGATCTAGAATTTAGAATACCTTTCTAAACAATGGTAAAGGAAGAAATAAACCAAAGATAGAGAGAGAGAGATCAATTTTCCCACATTTCTGCATATCACTTCCTCACATCGAAAACTACTATAAATAAAATGCAAACATAAAAGAAAGCTAAAGAAAACATCTGCAAAATATACAACAAAGAGTTAAAATGCTTAATATAACTCTATCTTGTAAGTCAAGATAACCATTTCAATTTTTTTAGTTAGTGGGAGAACACGACCAAGCTTTAAGTTCCATTAGGGCAGGGACAGTCTCTCTCTTGTTTGCTGCCGAATGTTACACCTTCTGAAGAGTGCATCACACATAGTGGGCAATCAATAAATATTGATTTTTATTGATTAAGTAAAAGAATGGTAATTTACAAAATAGTAAATAGAAATGACCATTAAAACATTTATATGTTAGAAGTTCAAAATCACTGGATTACAGAAATGCAAGATGAAACAGCAATAGCATTTTATTCTATCAATGACAAATTTTTTAAATATCTGTACCGTCAAGAATGTGATGAAATGAGTACTCTCACCTGCTGCTACTAGGAGTTTAAATTGGCTCAAATTTAAATATATTCTAAGCTTTCAAATTTGTTTTTACCCTTCAGCAATATTTTCATTTCTGGGAATTTATTATTAGAAAATAATCCAAATAAACACAAAAATATCAATCTCTGCAATTATGATAATGCTGCAAATTGAAAGCAACCTATTTATTTAATACAGGAAATGGGTTAAATAATTATGTACATGTGATATGATGTTATCAAATATGTGACTTTTAATATTTAAGTATTGTAAAGCAAGTTTAAAGGATAAATATGTACATATATTGATTTTCATTTTCTTTAAAACATGTGTATAGCAACATTAAAAAATAATATGTGCATATATTTATGTTTACTTGGATAGTGGAATATGCTTTTAAATTGGTTTCCCAAAGAACTTATAAGTTGTTGTACAATAAGGCAAAAAATCATTTTCAAACCCTCTCTTCACTGGGCACCTGTAGTCCCAAGTACTTGTCTGGCTGAGGAGGGAAGATTGCTTGAGCCTAGGAGTTTGAGACCTGCCTGAGCAACGTAGCAAGACCTCATTTCCTTAAAAGCAAAATAAGAAATAAAACCTCTCTTCTGTGAGGTTTACAAGCTCTTCTTTACAGATTGCAAATCTGCCATTTTAATACATTCCATTGATCAAAAAAATCCAAGAGTGGGAGCTGATTTGTGTTCTAAATTGAAACTCTTTTTTCCACACCTGCTTTTAAGCAGCCCTAACAATCTCAACATATGATGGAGCCAGCAATGATATCCCCGTAGCCAAAGGCCTCCTGAGCTCACTCCATCCACAAAGCCAACACCCACTCTTGTCAATTCAATCACTGGCATCTAAGAAACTCTTCTTGCTTAGTTTAGAATATTTTGCCATTTAAGGGAACAATTTTTCACCAGAAGTGTGAACCGAAAAGTGAATTCATAGAAGAAAAATAGTTGAAAAGAATTTCCCTTTACAATGTTTACAAAGTTTTTTTTAACTTGAGAAATTTTACCTACAGAAAAAGAAAAAAAAACTAGATTTATTGTTCATTATTATTTTCCTAAATGTTTAGATCTTTTATTAACTTCAACATATGGATAGTTCCATATGTAAAACTTTAGTATGGTTCTGTGCATATGTACTATGTGCCCACAAGTTTCTTTTTCCAAACTGTGCTTTGTTGAAAGTTTTAAGGCCTGCAAATTTAAGAGAAAATGTATATGTCTGGTTTTCCAATAGGTATTTGTAGATGCTAATCATCTGTCAAAAATGATGTGTTCAAATCCTAACTCAAACCTTATTTTGTCTAGCCTTCCTGTCTATCATTGTCATCCATCATAATTATTCTCTATATCTATTGATATTCAAATAATATTGCCCTGAGAATTATTATGAAGTAGATACCTTCCTTCTAGCTACTGGATTTCCTTCTCAGACACTAGTAACCTCATAATGTTTGATGCCTGCCTAAGAGGAAAATGTTAGGGGTTAGAGATAGAGGTTGAGTCAGACAATCCCACTCAAACCAAGAGACAGGTCATTATTTCTTTCATCAGTTGAGAACTCTCTCTCTTTAAGGCAGAGAATATGTATATTCAGTGCTGGATTAAAGATCTCTAAGATTGCTAGAATTTCTATATCAGGCAATTCCCTGTTTGTGGAGAGGATCTAATTTCTTATTTCTGAGCGTTCACACATTATTTCACTCATTAAACATTTAGTGTATGTGATATAAAAGACACACTCGAAGATGAGTAAGAATAGCTAACATCATATTAAATAGTGAATAACTGAATGCTTTTTGCCTAAAATTAGAAAAGCTGCAAAGATTTCTTTTACCACTTCTGTCCAATATTATGCTGGAGAGTCTATTCAATGTAATAGGAAAACATAAATGAAAATGAAAGGCACCCAGACATGAAAGGAAGAAATAAAGCTGCCTTAATTTGCATTACTATGTAGAAAATTCTATGGCATCTACAAAAAAAGCTAATAGAATTAATAAGTAAATTTAGCAAGGTTGCAAGGTAAGTACACAAAGGTCACTATAAAAAATGTTCTATATGCCAGCCACAAATAATCAAAAATGGAAAATTCTAAAACACTATTTACAATAGCATTTAAAACTATTAAACATGTACTTAAAAATAAATCTGACAAAAAGTGTGCATGACCTATCTGCTGAAAAGTACAAAACATTACTGAGAGAAATTAAATGAAGCGATATATTATGTTCATGGATCAGAGATGTCAATTCTCCCCAAATTGATTTATAAATTCAATGTGATCCCAATTACAGCTTCAGGAGGCTTTTTTGGATAGAAATTGACAAGCTAATTCTGGAGCTTACGTGGAAATCTAAAACAACTTTGAAAAAGGAGACAGAGGGTTTATACTACCTAATTTCAAAAGTTTTTTATAAAGCTACATCATTCAAGACAATGTGGTATTTGCATTAAAATAGATAAATTAATAAATGGTTTAAAATTAAGCCTAAAACCACATATTTATGATTTTTGACAAAGATTCCAAGATAATTTAAAAGAGAAAAAAATATTTTTAATAAACAATTCTGGAATAACGGAATATTAATATGCATAAAATGAAGCTTGATTCTTATCTCATACCATATACAAAAATTAACCCAAAATAAATCATAAACTAAAATACCAGAGTTAAAACTATAAGTCAAGTGCAGTGGCTCACACCTATAATCCCAGCACTTTGGGAGGTGGAGGTGGGAGGATTGCCTGAGCTCAGGAGTTTGAGACCAATCTGGACAACTTAGTGAGACCTTGTCTCTACAATAAATCAAAAATTAGCTGGACATGGTGGTGTGCGCCTGTAGTTTCAGCTACTTGGAAGGCTGAGGTGGAAGGATCGTGTGAGCCCAGCAGGTCGAGGCTGTGGTAGCTGTAAGCATGCCACTGCTCTCCAACCTGGGCCACAGAGTGAGACTCTGACTCAGAAAACAAAAAAACCTATAAAACTCCTAGAAGAAAGCAGAAAAAAATGTTAGTGACCTTACTTGGCAAAGATTTATAAAATTGTAGGATACAAGAAGAAAAAGAATCAATAAATTAGACTTTATCCAAATACACTATTTTAAAAAGAAAAAAGTAAACCCCAGACTGGAAGAATATCTTCACAAATAATATACCTGTTAAGGGACTGGTATCTGGAATACATTTTAAAAACCCTTAAAACAACACCACAATTTTATTAAAAATAGGAAAGATATCACCAAAGAAGATATACAAATGGCAAATAAGTGCATGAAAAGATGTCCAACAACACTAGTCACTAGGGTAATGCAAAGTAAAACCACAATGAGACACCACTACACACCCACCAAAATGGTTAAAATTAAAAAAGACTGGTTGTATCAAGTGTTTTTAAGGCTGTGAAGCAACTGGAAATCTCATACCATATTGGTGGAAACATAAAATTGTCCAACCTTTTCTGGGAAACAGCGTCTTTCAAAGCAAATATGCACCATCCATATGACTCAGTCACTCCACTCCGAGGTATTTATCCAAGAAAAATAAAAGTATATTTCACAAAAGACATATGTGAATGTTCATGGCAGCTTTACTCGTTGTAGCCAAAAACTGGAAACATGATAAATGCACATCAAGGTAAACGAATTAAAAATTGTGACATATTCTTATGATGGAATACCATTCAACAGTAAAAAGGAATAAACTATGGGTATGCTAAACAACATAGTGGAAACTCAAAATAATTATTCTGAGTAGAAGCTAAAAAAAAAAACTCTACTTACATAAAATTCTCAAAACATGCAAATTTATCTGTAATGACAGAAAACAATGATTGACTAAAGATAGGGGAGAGACATGAAAAAACTTTTGCAGGTGATTGTTATATTCATTAATTTGATTTTGGTGGGGTTTCACAGATATACATATATATCAAACTCATCATATTATATATCTTAAATAGTATGTTCTAATGTTTGTCAATTATATCTCAAAGAAACTGCAAAAATAAATAAATACAATCTATGGAGACAAAATGACAAGAAAGTGTAACTGCCCTCAAGTGAGATTATGGGTAATGATTTAACTTTTTATTATGATAAATGCAATAATACCAACACACCTAAAATAAAAAGTCTTTTTGTCCCTGGAAAATCTGATTGTTGAATTAAGATCTGAACTGGGCTACAGCAATTTTATATCTATCATTATCTTAATGTATTTTTAGGCTTTAATTTTCACTCCCTATTACTTCCAAATTTTCTATAATGATCACATAAGCTTTTCATAATAAAAACATTATTTTAAAAATAAATGTTTAATGAAAAGACATTTAAAAGATCTTGTAAATACTATAATATTGTAAGTATCATGCTTGAATACCAAGGAGAAAATTTTGTCTAAATATTGAAATGGTTATATAGAAAGATTTCAGAAGAATCCAAGCCAGTCTACAGAAAAGGAATGAAGGAGAGCTTAGAGATTAATTTTCATTAATAATTATCTCAGCCGGGCTTGGTGGCTCAGCCTGTAATACCAGTGCTTTGGGAGGCTGAGGTGAGTGAATTGCCTGGACCCGCGGGTTCGAGACCCACCTGGGCAACTTGGCAAGACCTCATCTCTACAATAAATCAAAAATTAGCCGGGCGTGGTAGCGTGCGCCTGTAGTTCCGGCTACTCGGAAGGCTGAGGCGGAAGTATCTCTGGAGCCCAGCAGGTCAAGGCTGCGGTGGCCGGGAGTGGCCACTGCACTCCAATCTGGGTGACAGAGGGAGACTCTAACTCAAAAACTAATAATGATAATAATAATAATAATAATCTCAATTCAGCTTGGATTTCACCTGCCGCAAATCCTTGCCTCCTCCTAATATGGCATAATTAGCAGCTTATTCGGCTGCACCAAAAAAAAGCCAAATCTGCCTCTTGCAGTTTACCCCCAAAATTTTAGGGTACCACAAAATTTTAGGGTACCACAAAATTTTAGAGTACCACAAGCTGCTACAGCTTTTGCTATTTGTGCACTATTTTGATGGTCACTGAGGTATGCCTTAACAGCAGTGACAGGCAGGCTCTAAAAGCAAATTGCAGTGCACAGCCACTCAACAGCTCTGGAATGCATGAAAAATCTATATTAACTTCTTGGAATAGTATCGCCCTTTGGAGACATTGCATTTTGGGTTTTTTCCTTTACTTTCACTACCAAGTGAAAGCACAAGCTACAAACTTAATGACTTTAAATAAATTCATCTTTAAAGTGAGTTCTGGTTCCAAGAGATGCCACAGAGCCATCAAAGGAAAGAGCAACACCTCACCAACAGGAAAGTGTGTGCTTCCTACTTCTATATGTCCTTGACACATGGAATCCTGTGAGCCAGTCACAGACTTCTGTCCCTTGCATCCAGAGATCCTTCTAATTTATATCTGTGTATTACTAGATACCATTGCTATTCTGATGTAGATGGAAGAGATGGGGCAGTACTACTGAACTCAAGGTAAATAAAAGGTGGATTGGAATATTTAAGACAGAATTTTCTCTATCAATAGAACAACCATGTTAAAAGTTAGCCTCACCTCTCAATAAATTGCTTCAGCAAGTCATATTTGTCCTATCACTTCCAAAATTTAAAAAAAAAGTGCATCTCAAAGTGCTAGCGATTAGGAAATCAATATGCCCTCCTACCTCACTTCTATTCTTCACAGTTCTAATCTATCAGAATAGTCACAAAGTTCACCAAGTGGCTATCAGAATATCAGCTTCGCTAATGGCTGATACTTCTCTAAAAACAGAGCTTTAAGGCCAAGAGTGGACTTAATAACCCGCAGTCAAGGTCACCTTCGTATATCCTTTCAGATACTGGTAAAGAAGCAGGTCCTGCTCAGTCTGCTTAGCTCATGGAAGAAGGGATCTCTTCGTATAGATGTATGAGATAAGCAGAAAAATAGCCAAGTCAGATGATCACTTTAGGAGCATAACAACTACCCATTGTGTTGTACAAGGCCCAGTAGATTTACACTCACCAATTAGTGATTTTCTTCCTTTGGAGAAGATAAGTAAAAAACGGTCAGAGAAACAAGAAATGTTCACTCCAGAATTAGCTAGAACTGATGTGATCCTATGAATGACTGGGTTGGAGTTCTGGTAGAATTGGGTATCCTGACACATAAATCTTAAAGACCACAGTTTACTATAGACTTCAAAGAATACATTTTTATCAAGTATTCATAGAGAACATCAAGCTGGGGAGATGCTAGGGGGAAGAATTTGCAAGTCTGCTCAGTTTTTCACAGATGGGCAATGGCACTCTGCCTGTCAAAGGAGAGACCTTGCTGGGTTGCAGAAAGGCCTATAACTATGAAGCTCTGAATACTTGTCTTATATGGCTGCAAAAACTAACATTAGTTAGCCACATCAGCTGAATCTACCGTCCAGTTTTTAATGTACTTACTTATAGTGCCATGGGCACCAACTTGCTTTATTGTCCAAAGACATTACAGTAATAGGTGGGCAGTCACATGACAGTTATGATGTAAAAAGTGTTTGTGCTTGCTCAAACAGATATCAATAACATCTAAGAAAAACTGAGCACAGTAGACCTAGCCCCTTTTCTAATATCCCTATATAAAGATGGAAAAAAATTAAGGAAGTGGGTGGTTACATAACTATTCAATGTCTGAGCTAGTGTGTTGTGGAGACAAAAACGAACCCAAATGATCTAGCATTAGAGTTCATACTCTTAACCACTGCACTGCGCTGTGTTGCAAAAAATACCTATATATGTTTATAAGAAAAAATATCCTACCTAAATCAAAATAAAGAGTGAGCTTTGCTATGGTTAGAAAATTAGCCTCCACTCAAACTGTCACTTAAAACCACAGACTTAGAATTAGGGAGACTGCGTTATCATCTTTTCTAATCTCCCTTCCGGAGCATACATTCCTTCTATAAAACCCCCCAACAGATCATACATCTCCTAATATTGCCATAAATACCACAACCAGTAAGGGAGTGTTTATTGAGCATACTCTGTGCATGACCTTCCCAAGAGCTTTATATAAGGCATGGCATTTAGTCCCTATCAAGTGACTAAATTGACTCCTCATTTTACACATCGAAAAATTAAAGTTGGAAGAGTAAGTGATTTGTCTAGGATCACACACCCTATAATTAGCAGGCTCAAGATTGTATATGGAAAGGGGTCTAAAAATCAAGATCAGGTGCAAGCCCCTGCCAGAGAGAAAAAGGGGTACACTGTGCCGGGTACAGCTGTTGCCTCAGCCCCACAGCGGGGTGCGTGTGCTCAGCAGGGCTGCTACTGATGTTCTTTGTGCTATCAGTTTATTCTTTCTGTGAGCTGCCCTTTCGCCCCCTCGCCTATTTAATCTGCTTGTTTTATCTTTCTATCATTCAACAGATACTTAATGGGCACCCAGTATGAGCCAGAGACTGACGTAGGCACTGAAAATAAAATGAACAAAATAGAAATTCTTCCTCTTATGAAGCTTGTATACTGTGGGGGCAAAAGGAGAAGTGTGTGAGTGTGTGTGTAACAGATCTATATCTAAATCTCTATCGATATATAGATAATAGAGATAGAGATTGAAAGATAGACTGGATAGATATAGATAGAAACATTTAGAATAGACTTGGAGAGAGAGAGATTGAGAAATAGAAAGATTGAGAGAGAAAGAGAGGTGCAAACTAAACAGAGAGGGAGAGATGTGGTGATCAATGTTATGAAGTGAAAATAAAACAGAGTAAGAGGTATTGAGAGTGATGGAGTATAGAGAGGGGGATGGAATGTTGTAACAGTTGTTAAGGAAAGGCTTTGCCAATAGAGTGACCCTTAGGCAGGGACTTTAAGGAGATATTTTATGTACTTGTGGGTCCTGATACCAGGAAAGGGATGGGGTCAATATGTCTCATCTTTACATCCCCTAAGAAATGCCTACATATTTTTATTCAATCACCTTGGAGTAAATTAGACAGTGATTTTTATTATGCTAGATGCTATGGAAGACACAAAAATGAAGAATAGCAATTAGCAGTCTTGAGTCAGGTTTCCTGGGAAATAGACTTTGCAACTGAGATTTGAATGCAGGAAAAAGTTTTATCAGGGAATGCTTCCAGACACGATACCTGTAAGAAAGTGAGGGAAGCAGCATTAGGCAGAGGGACATGTTGACTGGTCTTATAGGAAGCTCTGAGGTCAGGATGGTCCTCCAGGGACCAAGAGGACAAGCCTTTGAACTCCACATGGTGCAGTCACTGAATGCAGGTGGTCCCCAAGGATGGATTGAACCCTACTAGGCTAGGCTGCTCTGTTTGGCAGAGGGGCAGTTGAAAGTGAGGGACTCTGCTGTGAACCAATAACACCAATACTCCCAGCAACTGAGGAAATGAGTGCCTTGGTCCCAAAGGGAACATCCACCAAACTAAGTTTGTCCAATGCTTTCTCAGTAGGCAGTATCATAAGGATAGTTAAGAACATATTGAGTCTGAACACTTGGGTTCAAATCATGTCTCCAATAATTATCAGTTGTATAACGGTGAACAAGTTACCTAATCTCTTTATGTCTAGGTTCCCTTGTCTATAAAATTAAGGTAATAATGACATCTATTTCCTAGGGCAGTTCTGAAGATGATTAGATGAGTTGATAGATGTAAAGTGCTTAGAAAATACCTGGCTTACCACAGTAAACAGAAAACAAATTGTATGTAAATTTTCTCTTTATGCTCAGAACCCCTGTACATATACTATTTCCATTTTATCAAATAAGTTTAGATAACTCACTAAAGGCAACATTTATGTACTTGCCCACTCAGCCAGCCTTTCTTTCCCTTGTCTTTTCTTCAGTCCTCGTGGTTTAGATAAGGTTGGCCTGATCCCGCAACCACGGATGAGCACGTGACTCAGCCTCCACCAATCAGAGCAGCACATCCTCAGCTCCTGATCTGGAGTAAGCATCAACCTGAGCTAAGATAGTGAAGCCCTTTCCTGGGTCTTCTGCTAAACTTCCATGAAAGCAAGCATTTCTTCCATAAAATTCCCAGTTCTAGCACCATATAAAGATTCTGAAGTGTTTAGGGATCATCCATTCTAAAATTTAGAAAGGGCCAATCTAAAAATGAAGCCAACCCAAAAGAAACAAAACCAACATATGATAGACAGATTCTGAGTGACTGTGATTGAGTTCCTGGTTCCTGCTATGACTGAAACCTGTGTTCTGGGTTTTGTAGTAATGTGAATCAATGAATTTCTTTTTTGAGTTGGTTTCCCCACCCCCATCCCCTGAACAACTTGCATCTTGGGATCAGCACAGCTGAGTCAGCCAAAACCCAACTTTGAATTCTGTGGCAGTGAGCATAACCCTGGAGAATCAGAGGCTGGGATCCTAATACAAAAAGTATGATGAGATAACAAGCACTCTGCAACCACAGCTTAAGAGAGCCCTGTCAAGGGTCACCCCGATATAATGTGATAAGAATGACACTTCACCTTGTGGTCTTCCTCCCAAAAACCCATACCCAGTCTAATCATGAGAAAAGAACCAGTAGAGGGGAATTTTGCAAAATACCTGACCAGTACTCTTCAAAACTGTCAAGGTCAATTATGTTAAATGAAAGAAATCAGGCACAGAAAGATAAATGCCATATGTTCTCACTCATATATAGAAGCTGAAAAACATTGAGCTCATAGAAGTAGGAAATAGGATTATATTTATTAGAGGCTGTAAAGGTAGAAGGAGGTGAGGATAGGGAGAGGTTGGTTGATGGATTCAAAAATACAGCTAGATAAGAGGAATAAGATCTAGAGTTTTATAGCACTGCAGGGTGACTGTAATTTTCAAGAATTTATTGTGTATTTTGAAAAGCTAGAACAGAGGATTCTGAATGTTCCCAACACAAATGATAAATATTTGAGATGATGCATATGCTACTCTGATTTAATCATTATACACTGTATACATGTATCAAAATATCACTCTGTAACCCATAAAAATGTGCAATTATTACATTGAACTAAAAATAAAAGGGGAAAAAAACTATCAAAAACAAAGAAAGTCTGAGAAATCATCACAGCCAAGGGGAGCCTAAGGAGACATGAAGACTAAATAGAGAAAGAATATTACAGAAAAATTAATAAAATTGGAATAAAGGATAGCATTCAGTTAATTTTTTAAAAAGAGGGAGAGAGCAATCTCTATATTCACTTCCAGTTGGTCTTTGCTCTGAGAGTTCTGTGACTTGGTAAGATGATGGCCAAAGATAGCTCCCTCAATTTTAGAAACTGGAGCTTGCTCACATCTGCCTGATGATAACTTTTCATGACAAGCCCTATTCCATTCATTCAGCATATGGGCTCTGTGTAAGGTATTGGGGCTTGAAGCAATTCAAGTTATGCTTTGCACCCATGAAATCTGCAATCCGGGGAGCATTGAACAGAGAAGTTGGAAATCTCCTCTCCCATAGAGGCGCTCAGACCCATAACCTCCCCAGTAGAGTTTTCCTTAGGATTAAGTAGGTCCTTAGCTCAGAGGACCCTGTACTTCAGATAGCTGTGTTATTACAGGAGGGAACACGAGGGAAGAAAAGGGAGTTGGTTCCAACTGGCTAGCACTGAGACATGACCAGAGGCTCTTAAACATATCCAGGTTCATATCCCTCATCTTAAATTTTTGAGCCAGAAATACTTCAGAATTTAGGATTTTTCAGAACTTTACAATGTAAATATGGTGCATTACTAAGCTCCAACAGTGTCTGGGACTACATCCCATAATCCAATGTATTAATATTATCAAAGTAAAACATGAATATTCACTAAATGGAATAAATATGATGAGTGTAGACAGCCTCATGCAACCTTAATCAAGTTTTGACACCAGTTGGTGCCAAACTTACAGTTAAATTTTTAGTTTTGTGGTATTGAAATTTTGGATAAGGTACTATAGACCTGATTGACTCTTTCAGCTTCAATCCCAATAGAAAATCAGTGGTGATCTCTCCTGACCTCATCCATACATTACTTAGTGGTTCTCAAACTTGAGTTTACATCACAATCACCCAGGGAATATATTAAAACACAGATTACTGAACTCTACTTTCAGTACTTCTGATTCAGTAAGACTGGGCTGGGGCCCAAGAACCACTTTTCTAAAAAGTTCCCAAGTGATGCTGATGCTGTTGGTCCCAAGACCACACTCAGGGGCCCACTGCTTTACTTGGTAGAGCTTCTTTATCTCACACTGAAATGAAGACATCAGTGGACACTGTAAGGTAAACGAACCAGACCAGGCGAAACGGCAACAAAGGAGCCAAGAAAATTTATTAGCGCAATCCCGGGTGAGGTTCATCGGTCCATGTAGCTGTGGGCTGGAGAAGTCGTGCCCAGCAAGATGGGTGATGGGTTTATAAAGGGCACACTGAGAAAGCTGTGAGGGGGTCAGGAAGAGCAATCACTGGTTGGGACAGCTGTCACATCTGCTGGCGATTGACTGAACGGGGTTGTTAGAGTCGCTGTAACAGGTACTGCTGGCTTTGCGGCTGGAGTCTTACTTCTGGTTACTCATTTTTGCTGGCTCACTCTTGCCCATTGTTCTCCTGGTCCAGGTGGGAGCCATCTTGTTGAGGCCCACCCCGCCCTCTGCTACCTCCAGCCTTACAGACATTCAAATACATTTCTCATCTTCATAAAGATTATCTTCCAAATGACCCCAATATGTATTTAATGACTCACAGCTGCCTCCCTGTTTGACATAAAGAGAGATAGAAAGCCAGGTGGGTACTTCTTGTGAAAAATTTAGTTGCTTTGGTATTTCAATGGGATGTCACCTTGAGAGGGCCAATTTAAACACTTCACTGGTGGTATAAGAATAAAAAACAGCAACTCTAAAGTGGCTCAGCAGGTGAAGGTTCAACTTTGATTTTAAATAAAATTTTTGAATTGAAATTCCTTTTCTAAACCACTGTATCATGTTGCTGTGTAAAAGAAACAACTTTGCAAGTGGCTTTTGAAAAGTCATTAAGCCTGCAAAATGCTATTCTCCTTTTAACACACATAACTATCAGCTAACCTGAAAAACTCCAGGAAAAACAAATCCTCTTCCTTCAATCCCAATCAGGGAATCGGGGAAGTTGTGCAAATTCGTATGAGTTGATTTTCCTAATTTCTCTACTTATAAGCCAGTAATCTACTTACAGACCAGAACATCTCCTTTTCACATCCATACTTGTTTTTTTCCAACTCTAATCCTCCATCTTTATCTTCTAGATCTTACCCACTAAATCCAGGGAGATCTTGCTTTACTCTCACTGTTTGTCTCAATTCTGAGGGAGAAATTGCCTAATTGGTAAGTAAAAGCTAGTACAGATCTACCAAACAGAGGAAAACTACATGTTTGTAGATTGAATTAATCACAAGAATCAGTATAACCAACATCTAAAAGTCTTGGAGTCCTTCAACCTTTAAAAAAGTCTCTTCTTATTGTTTCTCTAACACTCCATTTAATCTAAGTCTTAAAGAGAACTAAAAACATATTTCTATTGACTTTTTTTATCTCACTTATAATTTTGAATATTCCATCAGCATTCTTCTTGCTTCAGTGACAAATGTTATTATTAATACTTCATCTACATCATGGATTTAATTGAGTTTGGGGGGTTGATCTGGAAATCTGTTCATGATTTATAATTTTGTAAATAATAAACATGTGTTTTTGCCTCAGTTAATACTTACCAGAGAATCATTTCTTAGCCAATGACTAAATGTACTTCCATATTCCCTTAAACATGCTACATGTATTTAAACACAGAGACCTTTAATGAATATATTCTAGCTAACTCATAGATTAGCAGTTGAATTGGGTGATGATTAGTTATTTGAAAAAAGATTATTTGCTTTTCAAAAATAATTTACTATAGTTTCATTTAAATAGTCACACGCGAAGCTGGGTGTAGTGGTTCACTCCTCTTATCCTAGCTACTCAGGAGGGTGAAGCGAGAGGATCATTGAGTCCAGGAGTTCAAGACAAGCCTAAATAACATATCGAGACCCCGTCTCTTATTTACAAAATAAAAATAAATAAATAGTCACACAGCCCACAGAATGGGAAAAAATATTTGCCAACTGTATATCTGACAAAGGCCTAACATCTGGGATCTACAAGGAACTCAAAAGTGACAAAAGGGAAAAAACAGCCTCATTAAAAAGTGGGCATGGCAATCAGGGGTATCCAAATAGGAAAAGAGGAAGTCAAGCTATCTCTCTTTGCAGACGACATGATTGTATACCTTGAAAACCCAAGAGAATCTGTCAAAAACCTCCCTCCTTACACTGATAAAGACCTTTGGCAAAGTCTCAGGATACAAAATAAATGTACAAAAGACAATCGCATTTCTCTACACCAATAATAAACAAACAGAAACCCAAATAAAAAACACAATTCCATTCACAATAGCCACAAAAAAATTGAAATACCTTGGCATCTTCCTAACCAGAGACGTGAAAGACCTTTACAAGGAAAACTACAAAACACTGCTCAAAGAAATCAAAGTTGACACAAACAAATGGAAAAATATCCCATGCTCATGGATCAGAAGAATCAACATTGTGAAGATGTCCATCTTACCTAAGGCAATCTACAAATTCAATGCAATACCCATCAAATTACCAGCAACATTCTTCTCAGACCTAGAAAAAACAATCCAGGAATTCATATGGAAACACAAACGTCCAAGAATAGCCAGAACAATCCTCAGCAAAAAAAACAAAGCAGGTGGTATCACACTACCAGACTTCAAACTTTACTATAAAGCTACAATCATCAAAACAGCTTGGTATTGGTATAGGAACAGGCATATAGATCAATGGAATAGAATTGAGATCCCAGAAGCAAAACCTCAATTTCTCAACCAACTCATCTTTGACAAAGCCCCCACCACCTACCACTGGGGAGAGGAGAACCTATTCAGTAAATGGCACTGGGAAAACTGGCTGACCACATGCAGAAGATTGAAACAGGACCCCTATCTATCCCCATGCACAAAGGTTAATTCCAAATGGATCAGAGACTTGAATGTAAAACCTCAAACCATAAGAACCTTAGAAAATGAAGGAAAAACCCTCATGGAAATCGGAACTGGCATCCAATTCCTGAACAAAACCCAAAACCCACAGCTCATAAGAAGGAAATTGATAAGTGTGACCTTATTAAACTGACAAGCCTCTGCAAAGCCAAAGAAACCATCAAGAGAGCAGGGAGACAGCCTACAGACTGGGAAAAAGTATTTGCCAACTCCAGGTCTGACAAAGGCTTAACATCCTGAATCTACAAGGAACTCAAATGTGCTGAAAAGAAAAAAACAAACAATCCCATTATAAAATGGGCAAAAGATATGAACAGACACTTCACAAAGGAAGACATCCGAGCAGCCAACAAACACATGAAGAAATGTTCAACCTCACTAATCATCAGGAGATGCAAATCAAAACCACACTGAGATACTACCTAACCCCAGTCAGAATGGCAATCATCAACAACTCAAAAAATAACAGCTGCTGGAGAGGGT
>NW_007260789.1:292063-295920 GCF_000164805.1 Carlito syrichta
GAATGAAACGCAATTGTATACCTAACCCTTAACTGTACCCCACAACTTCACAATAAAAAAAAAGTGGACAAAAGACATGGATAGACACTTCTCAAAAGAATATGTATGGGCAGCCAACAAACACCTGAAAAAGTGCTCAGGCTCACTCATCATCAGAGAAATGCTAATCAAAACCACATTGAGATATCACCTAACCCCAGTAAGAATGGCCATCATTAATAAAACAAACAAGAACAGATGCTGGCGAGGATGCAGAGAAAAAGGAACGCTTCTATACTGCTGGTGGGAATGCAAACTACTGCAACCTCTTTGGAAGACAGTGTGGCAATTTCTGAAAGAACTAGAAATTGACCTTTCATATGACCCAGCAATTCCCCTATTGGGAATATACCCGGAGAAACTCAAATCATTCTACAAAAGATACCTGCACACGTATGTTTGTTGCAGCTCTATTCACAATAGCAAAAACATGGAACCAACCATGTTGCCCATCAAAACTGCACTGGATTAAAAAAATGTGGTACATATACACAATGGAATATTATGCAGCCATAAAGAAAGACAAACATATGGACTTTGCAGCAGCTTGGATGGATTTGGAGTCCATCATACTCAGTGATCTATCACAGAAACAAAGAACAGAATACCGTATGTTCTCACTCATAAGCGACCCTTGAACAATTATAATATTATAAGAAAGTGACTCGCAGTAGTGGGAAACTGTCAGGGGAGAGGGATGGGATTGGCAGTTGAGGTAAACTGCTAGGGGAGGGAGGGACATACCTCATCAACAAGGGTACCTGCATAATCAACATTTTTATACCTAACCCTGAATTGTACCCCACATCTTTATAATAATAACAAAAAATTAAAATTAAAAAATCACATATAAAAGCATGTTTTGACTCAACCACATGTTCATGTACATAGCTGTTGCTGAAAGCAAGTATAAAAATAAAATAGAAATGAAAGGAAAATATCACATTTGTTTTAGGCTTGCAAACTCTACCTCTAGGAAGACTTCCATTTCCCAACAGAAAGGTTCCAAACATGTGCTGTTCTAAGTTAGATTGAACATTGGCAGGCACTGCTCCATGGCCCCCACCCCCACAGCCCACAGTAAGCAGCTGGGTGGAATCCAGGGTTAGGGATATCTGATTATTCCTTACATGCGGGGTTACCAAGAGCAAGATGTCCAAAGGGCAAACTGTTTCCAAGTATCCCTTCTGTAGCTTATCTTTAGAGACAAGAGGTGTACTCCAAGAATCTCTGCCCCAGACGAATCTGTTCTCAACCTAGGACCTATTCCTGCTCACCCCTCAACTGGAATCCCTGACTCTAATCCTAATTCTGAATATTAGGGATGGGATCTACAAACGGATTTCTTCACATTCTCTCCGTTTTATGCCTTAAATGCTCTCATGTTTTCATATTTCTTAACTATTCTCTAAAAATAAAATTTAGCCCTGTCCCTAGAAAAGGACCAGGTTGGTATTTAGCTCTTAAAGGTGTGTTCCAGGCTAAGGCTACCTGCCTCCTTGAAAATGACAGAAGTCCAATAACTCACTACCTGAGAAGATTGCTAGCCAGGGTGAATGTACAGTTTCTTCATCTAAATGCCACCATGCCAGAAATTGTACCAACGGGAATGAACTGAAATATAATGTATTTTGTCAGTGCCCATAATGTGGCAGGGGTTTTCTAGGCTAGCGTTATGAAGAAAACTAAGCCAGTCACTATCCTCAAGTGGCTCAGAATCTAGTAGAGGGATTCCCTCCTTTGGGATTAATTATTGTTCTTTCTCTGTAGCCCTCTTAATTAGCGTCTACTCATGGGCATAATTAACAACACAATATACTACATTTGTACATCAGATATTTCCTCCCATTCCTAGTGTCTATGGAAGAGGACAATTTTTAAAATAAAAATTCTCACAAACCATTGAAATAAGTACAATGACCTGCATGCCTCAGTTTCAAAAAAACTCCACTCTGTCACCCCAAAGACTCATTTCACTACAACCATCGCCCTTCTAAGAGCCATTCATGCGCCATTACTTCAACAAAGCAGTAGATGGCACCAGAAAACTGCTGTATGAGCCTAACTGCATGAGCATTCCTGGCTTACAAGGTCTCCTTTCTCCTCAGGGAGTCTTAGCATTTCACATGCAGTGCCTTAATGTGTCCTCATAGGTATCATTACCTATTAGAAGAGCTGTAGATATAAAAAACCAATACTCTAACAAGAGAAGCACCCACCATTGTCACTGTCGACAGTCTGATTTAACGCAGGCGTGAGCCATGTGGCTTCCAGGCAACTTCTTGACTGGCCAAGTGAGGAAGTACCCTTAAGCAACTCTGAGTTCTCATTTCCTCATTTCCCTCATAATTAGAGTCAGAATGTCATCTAGCACCCAGAGAGGAATGTGTGAGAAGCAAATGCCATACTGGATTTGAAAGGCTTTGTAAACGGTGATGGGTTATTTATTAATTACCATTAGCACGCATTTCCCTGTGATCAGAGTGCATCCGGGGCAATACCCAAGCTAGACTAGGGAAAGCATTTTCTCTGCAGAAGCATGAGGTGCTCTGCCCGGGAATGCAGTGTTTCCGTCACGCCTGGCCAACATACTCAATAGCATACAGTGAGGGAACAGAAGTGCTATTCAGTTTCTGGGGTTTTGCCTTCCCAGCTTTCTGGCTAACGTATCACCCCTGACTCGACTCCAGTCTCAGGCTGACGCCCCGGGAACTCATTCCCTGTACTCTCAGCAAACTCCCAGTAAAAATAAAACTTAAGCAAAATGCTAAAGAATGAAAAAAGTCCCTCTCTTCTTCCATCACCTGATTTCAACTCTCCTTCCCCAGATAATCCTGTGCCATCCCTTTAACTCAGGTTTCCCCTCTCAGGTAGGAAAACAAATAGGAAAAGGAATAGATGACTTAACATGTTACTCCTTTCAGAAACATCTAAGCTATACATGAGAATTGTGGTGAAAGGGTGGTGTTTCAACCAAAGGGGAAAAAAACATATCTAAAAGTAAAAGTAAAATGTGAGCCACTGCAGGGAGAGAGCTTTTAAGTCACCATCTCCTTCCAACAGAAAAGTCCTCTCACACGTTTTAAATAAAGTCCAGCCAGCTTTTCCCCTTCCTGTCCCTAAACTTCCCTCAGCTCTATGCATCTGACCACACTCTGAAATGTACACAGTGCTCTTTTTTTTCCCTCCATGCCCCTCAGCAGCCACATTGTTTTAATTTTCTGACCTTTAACTCAATGTTGAAGTTCTTCTCCCTCCACACATAAACATATTCAACAGAAATCAAGCTAGCCACCATGCAAGCACCAGACTTAACAATAATACTACAACTCATTGTACTACTTTATAATTGATTAAACATTTCCATTCAACAGATAAATGGAGGGAAACAACATGTAGTAAATAACCTGAGGTCCCAGGGCTAACTGGGATTCAGATTTACATGTGACCTCTGTTTCCCAGAGGTCCAAGGACCATTCCCTTCTAACACTAAGAGCTTTCTAGAAGCTGTGGAAAAGGAGACTTAAGAACAGAATGATACTACCATGGAAATGCCCTAATGCCCCACCTCCAGGCCTCACAGATTCTCCATGGAGATCAAAGGTAATCATAGATACACCAGCACTGGTGAGCTTGTTATTTGAGGGGTGGGAGAATAAGAATGAAAAGTTCTATCCCCGCCCCTTCCACTGCTCTCTCTTGATTTCCCTTAAATAAGTACTTAAGAAAAATTGTGGTGGTTTGTGTCTGGACGATCCTTGACCCAGAGAGGACTCCGAGGAAGCTGAGGAGTTGCGGATCCCCCGGAAGTGGACGGC
>NW_007260789.1:295940-298510 GCF_000164805.1 Carlito syrichta
TTCAGGAGATGCATTTTCCTGGGTACCTGGATTATATTTCTAAGACTTTAGCCACATCTCGTCAGCCATGAGATCGGGATCCAGCCTGCTGAGACCCAACCATGGAGCACTAAAATGAAGGAATTTAAAATGGGACAGTTGAATAATTTACTGGAAGGCGTAGAATGAATTATAGGACAACTGGAGCCTGGAACCCAGTGCCTTGGTTTCTAAAGCAGAACATTCTCCACTGTATCAAGACACATATCTTGATTGATATTACCATTTTTAGAGTGGAAATTGAGGTCATTTATTAAGAACTTTTTCTTGAAGAAGCTAGAAGAAGCTGGCATGGTGTAAAGGCTGAATAAACCGCTTTGAGAAGAACATGTTGTTGTTGCCTCCTTCCTGCTGGTCAGGGGGACCAAGACTGCAAACTGCTGAATAGACAGACTGTAAAGCAGAGGGAAAAGTGAACAAAACCAGAAGACCCTCATAAGGAAGAACAGGTCATTGCAGAAGAGAAATAAAAGCAACCCCACCTTCCCTCAAAAACAGAATTGAAGAGGGGGAGGGAAAGGGGTAAAGGGAGAAAAATCTACAGAAATGAAGAAAAACCAAAAGAAGAGTATGGATCTCTCCCAGACGCCTGGGAGAGCAGACACTGAGAAAATTGACTTTGGAATACAAACAATGAAAAGTCCCCAGAATGAAGGGTCTCAAAATGCAAATGTGGATATCAAAACAATAATGGAGAGACTAAAAAGAATTGAGGAGACACAAGAAGAAACTAGGAAGGAGCTGATATCTGAGATAACAGTAATAAAGAATACTGTGAATGAAATAAATAACAAATTGATAAGCATGGAAAGCAGAATTACCCAAGCAGAAGAAAGAATCTCAGAGCTTGAGGACCAAAATATAGAAATAACCCAAACTCTTAAAAACACAGAAAATAAGCTAAAAAAGACAGAACAAAACCTTCAAGAGATGAGTGACTACCTCAAGAGGCCTAACCTAAGAATAATCGGACTCCCTGAGGCAGAAAGAGAAACAGAGACCACATTGGAACAAACTTTCCACGAGATCATTCAAGAAAATTTCCCTTATCTAATCAGTGATACAAAAATTCAAACACAAGAGATTCAGAGAACCCCCGCAAGACAACAAATGAGAAGACCAACTCCTAGACACATAATAATTCGCCTAAATAAAGTAGGCACAAAAGAAAAAATCCTAAAGGCAGCAAGAGAAAAAGGCCAGATCACCCACCATGGAAGACCAATCAGAATAGCAGCAGATTTATCTGCAGAAACCCTGCAGGCTAGGAGAGCTTGGAGCCATATCTTCAAAGTCCTAAAGGATAAACAATTTCAACCAAGAATAACCTACCCAGCCAAGCTAAGCTTCATCAGTGAGGGAGAATTAAAATCTTTCCCAGATATCCAATCCCTAAGAACTTATGCAGCCACAAAACCATCTCTACATGAAACACTTCAGAAAGTACTAAACACAGAAGAAAAGGAAAAAAGAACAATGTTCTTCACAGGAGTACAGGGAAAAGAATAAAATATACACGAACCAACCCCAAAAGCAAAAGAAAGACAAAAAAAAAAGAAAAAGAAAAAAGAAAAAACCAAGTGGAAGAACAATAACTCAATAAGAACTCCATGATAGGGACGAACTCTCACATTTCAATAATTAGTCTGAATGTGAATGGACTAAACGCACCACTGAAAAGACAAAGAATGACAAAATGGATAAAATACCACCAGGCAACAATATACTGCCTTCAAGAGACCCATCTCACTAGAAAGGACATACACAGACTCAAAGTAAGGGGATGGGAAACAAATTTTCAGGCGAATGGAACACAAAAGAAAAGGAGCAGTCACGATCATAATTCAGACAAAATAACAATTAAGTTTTAAAAAATTAAAAAAGATACAGAGGGCCACTACATAATGATAAAAAGGTTCACTCCATCAACAAGAAAATATCTATCCTAAAACATATATGCACCCAACATAGGCGCACCAACATTCATAAAGCAACTTCTAGGAAAAATAAAGAAAGACATTGACTCTAACACCATAATAACTGGGGACTTTAATACACCACTCACAACCTTAGACGGATCATCAGGACAAAAAATCAGCAAGGAGATCCGGAACCTCAATGAGACTCTGGACCAAATGGACTTAATTGATACCTATAGAACACTCCATCCAAAGACCACAGAATACACATTCTACTCATCACCACATGGAACATATTCTAAGATCGACCACATAATTGGACACAAATCAAGTATAAGCAAATTTAAAAGGACTGAAATTCTGCCATGCACCTTCTCGGACCACAGTGGAATAAAAATAAACATTGACACCAACAAAGTCCCCCCAAAACCCACAAAGACATGGACACTAAACAGCATGATGCTAAATAACTCCTGGGTCAATGATGACATCAAAATAGAGATCAAAAGATACCTGGAAACAAATGAAAATAAAGAAACATCTTACCAAAATCTCTGGGATGCCTTAAAAGCTGTAATAAGAGGGGAATTTATATCCCTACAAACACACATG
>NW_007260790.1:0-1815 GCF_000164805.1 Carlito syrichta
CATACAACTATGTTTGCTGATCGGCTGTATAAAAACGTTTCTATACCATAGCTATTCAGGAAATCTTAGACCAGAAGTTGGAAAGTAAGGTTAGTGCTTTGGAGGAAGGAGTTTTAGCAGTAGGGCAAGAACTTGTGACCTTAAAAAATAAATTGGCAGCCAGGCTCGGTGGCTCAGCCTGTAATCCCGTGCCTTTGGGAGGCTGAGGTGAGTGGATTGCCTGAGCCCGCGGGTTCGAGACCCGCCTGGGCAGCGAGACCTCATCTCTACAATAAATCAGAAAATCAGCCGGGCGTGGTAGCGTGCACCTGTAATTCCGGCTACTTGGAAGGCTGAGGCGGAAGGATTGCCGGAGCCCAGCAGGCGAGGCTGCAGTGACTGGGAGCGGTCACTTCACTCCAGTCTGGGTGACAGAGTGAGACTCCAGCTCAAAAAAAAAAAAAAAAAAAAGAAAAAAATTGGCTCTCCAATGTCACTCTGAGTTTAAATCTGTCCATACTTGGGACAAAGTAACTTGGAATTTGGAACCATTCAGACCTGAGTATACACCTTACTAAATTGCACCAAGAAATTCAGGCATCATTTGTTAATCAAAATCATTAATGTCTATACTCATCAACGTGGGCATTTGCAGAGCACTGATTCTTTTGTTGCTGTGTCTACCCCCAATCATCTTCAGAGTCAGCTCAATATGGAGTTTCATGGTTTTGTGCAAAAATAAATAAATAAATAAATAAATAAAGGGGAGATGTTGGGAGCCAGCCATGGAGGCCCACTGAGCGTTATAGGGATCAGGAAGGGCTGTTGATCCCGAGACCACTAGGATGCATTTAGGAGCTATTTGACCCCATTTCCTCCCCCTTTCTACTCAGCACTAATCAGATTAAGCTCCTGTGAGTTCAAAACATAAAAACTCTGAGACCAGGATGAACACAAGCTAACTTTAGAAGCTCATTGCTCCCATTCTTCCGCAAACTGCAGTTTTGGCTTTCACACAACTTTTAATTCAAACTTGTGTCACATCTAAGAGCCTTAGTATTGGTCACAGGCTTCTGGGTTATGATCTTAGGATATATTGAAGGTGTAAATTGTAGAATATAGTTTTAGAAGTCAGCCATTTTGCTGAAAGAATGTGGCTGGGTTACTTGCAGGTAGCCCACTGTGAACTTTGGACTGGGCCATATTCCAAACATTCTGGGATGGGACGCCTTTGGGGTGCCCTGAACCTGGCTGGAGCTGGTCTCCGGCACTATGCTGATAGAGAAATTAGTCCAGGGATTGCAGGATGAATACCACCTGGCCAGCTCGGTCAGAGCCTCTGATGTTGAGGATGGGGCTGCAGAGCAGGAAGACTGCATATATTCCCTCAAGGAGTTCTTTGCTACAGTTTTAATAGCCCTCAGTGACCCAGCCCCAGGGTGCTCTATGCTGCCAGAGAAATTAGTATGAGTAGTGCAGTATAAAGACCCCCTGCCCAGCTCTGTGGGAGCTGCTGATATTGGAGACAGAGATGCAGAGCAGGAAGACTGCATATTTTCCCTCAATGAGTTATCTGCTTCAGTTTCAACAGCAGTCTCTGATCCATCCCCAGGCTGCTCAATGCTTCCAGAGAAGTCAGTCCAGGGAGTGCAGAATGAAGACCACCTGTCCAACTCTGTGTGTGCTGCTGATGTTGGGGATGGAGATTCAGGGCAAGAAGACTGCATACATTTCTGGAGGAGTTCTTTGGTTCAGTTTCATCCGTGCACTGTAGCCCAACCACAGGCACTTCTGGTGCCAGAAAATTCAGTCCCTGAAGTCCAGGATGAAGACCAC
>NW_007260790.1:2206-15024 GCF_000164805.1 Carlito syrichta
TAGGCTGCTCTATGCTGCCAAAGAAATTCAGTCCAGGTAGTGTAGGATGAAGACCACCTGCATGACTCTGTGGCTGCTGCGGATGTTGGGGATTGAGATGCAGAGCAACAAGACTGGATACATTTCCTCGAAGAGTTCTTTGGTCCAGTTTCCACAGTGCTCTGTGACCCAGCCCTAGGCTGCTTTATGCTGCCAGAGAGGTCAGTCCAGGAAGGGGAGGACGAAGACCACCTGCCCAGCTCTGTGGGTGCTGCTATTGTTGGGGACAGAGATGCAGGGCAGGAAGGCTGCATATATTCCCTCAAGGAGTTCTCCATTCAGAACTTTCAGTAATGGGGAAATGTCAATTCCACTGCTGTCACCTCTGCCACATTTGCTCCCACCTCTGCTACCACTCATGGGGGATAGAGAAGAGTGCCCCTGTCTACTTAACTTCCCTGCAGAGAGATATGGAGGCACCTTGGCTAGAACCTTGGGTGTGGAAGGAAGAACAAAATTTTGGCAGATAATTTAGAGGCTTTGGAGGATGAAAAAGAGTCATGGCAAAATACAATTCTACCCATCCATCCACTTTGCTAGCCCCACCTGCTAGGGAAACTACAGACTCCCTGCCCCGGCCACTTACACTTTTCAGGTCTCAGCACATCCTACCATTCCTGATTACACCCACTTGACTGCCAAATCATCTATACTGCCTGGTTCTCCAACTCCTAAACCCACACCCATCCTTCAAGTCTCCCTTCTGCAGAGGTGACTCCTCTCCTTCTCTTTCAGTCCATACCACTCTTCCAGGCCCTCACCCTAAGACTCTTTGCAAGTTGATCCATTTCACCGCTGCCCTTTCCACCATCCGAGCCACACTTCAGACTCTGAGATCACAGACATGGACACTACTCCCACACCTAAGGCTGTCATTTTCACATCTCGCCCAGGCCCCAAGTGAGCTCTATCCCTATTTCCCCAAATCCATGGCATTGTGGGGGAAGAGATGCCCAGTGAAGGTATCAGTGGACATCTACCCACCTATTATTTCCCAAATTGAATCTCTACATCAACTTTAGCCTGTCCTTGGTCAGAAACCAACCCCTTGGCCCGGTTTTGGATCACTGATTGAGCAACTGCAGGGATTCTGTCTCCCCAGTGCCCCAGTTTTAGGATCCTTCCCACTGTGGCTCCTCTAGTGACCACCACTTTAGTGAGAAGCACCTCGGCAACATCATCACCCAAACCTCCCTTCAACTCCAAAGGAGACCATCCCTTCCTCCAAGGCTGTCCTCTTCCAGTCTCCCTGTGTCCAGGAAGAATAACATGCCATCCTCTTTGGGGCCTCCTGGTCTTGGGAACACATAGCCCAGTGGCAGCATTGCCTTAGCACCAGGCTCCACCAGGTTACCCGCACAGTCATTTGGAGGACCAACTGCAACTTCCATCCATCCTTTGACTCCACAAGTTACTTCTTAGGCCACATTTGGGGCCTCCTATGGACAGCAACAGTCTAGCAGCTCTTTCGTTTTGGCAAACCCAGCAAATCCAGCCAAAGTGAAGGCCTTACATCTCTGCAGCACAGCACCCAAGTGCAGCGTCTTGCTATCAGGTATGGCAGTTTTGACATTGCCATATTCTGCACTAGGCATGCCTATCAATGTCCAGCCAGCCTTTAACAACAACTAAGTGCTTCTACCATTGCTGAAGCCAAGACTCCTAACTTGAGAGTTGCCACCGAGGTGCCAGGAACTTGGGGCAGTACCTCTCTGGTGCCAACACCACTACAGGCTCACAAGTGATTATGGGACCGGACACTTCTACAGATGGTGGGGGCATTGGAGTCAGGTGTCTGTCCTGGCCCCATTTCCACATCGGGAGGACTCAATCCTGGAGTAGGACTGAGTGGGATACCCAGGCCTCCTCCTGTTCCTCCATTAGGCCAGATAGTCTGGAGTCCAACTGGACATAGCCTTGCTGCACCAGGAGGTTCTGACAATATCTCTGTATTTGCATACGCTTCTGGTGCCATGAGGTTTCAGGCACCTGGGGTCCACCTTCCCAGAAGACAGATGGACATAAAGAAAGAATGACTCTAAACCCATGGTTGGAGGCATCCATGCACAAACTTTTCATCAGGGCACCGTATCTGTGTGTGGAAAACACATCCATCAGAACATCTGGAGCTCACTTGGACAAAGCTCAGAGAGTGCATCCGCAGGAACCACTACCATTCCTTTGATGGGAGGCCCTTGGGAGCCCACCTACCAGCAAAGCACCTGGGTCAACCTGGACAACATACAGATGGTGTGACATGGGACAGCAGTGTGCCAGTTGTGACTAAATGTACTTATGGATACCCACACACACACAATAATCCCCTGTGGCCCACCTGGGTAAACATGGGAGGTACAACAAGGGACAGCACCACACATTTGTAGGGAGACATCTAATCTCCCTTTAAGCAAAACACCAAGATCCACCCATCCCAGGGGCACCTTTGACTTTAAAGTAGCCAGCATTGTCAATGAAACTCTTGCGGTTGGAGACTTATGATCAGAGCAAGTGTGCCTTTGGCCTGAGGATAGAAAGCATCCACTGGGACATCCTTAAACCTCCCAAGAAGGACTTCATAGGAGCCACCAACCCATTTCTTACCCCCAGCATGGATCTCAACAAACAAGGAGCAACTCTCCCTCTACATACAGTCTCCATGAATGGACATTGCTCCAGGAGGAAGGAGCTCAGTCCCTTTCAGTTCAACTTAACCTGTTTTGGACAGCGTGGGGCAGACAAGCTCAGACAGAACTACACTGTATTTGAGACGCTCCACCGTGACATGACTTTCGCCTGACTGACCCAAGCTCTGGACCAGTTCTCTCCAGTATTGGAAGTGGTAGAATCCCCACTGCAATTGACAGCTGCTCTTTTTTCCATTGCCCATTGGCCTCAATAGACCCTTATCTTTCCCAGATGATTTAGATACACTTTGTTCTTGTCAGTTTGCTTCTGCTCATGTGTCTTTGCTCTTGGGCTCTACTGAAGAGGAAGAATTGACATGTGTGAGGGATAATGTGTTAGGCCAGACATTATGCAAAATTTTCTGTGTCCCAAGGAATAGACTGTGGAAGTAACTACCCTTTATAACTTTACATGCTGAGTCTTGAAGTTTCTTTGTGAAGTCTGAGGGGACAACTACCTGGAAGGCAGTGAGAGACCAGGTGACCCACCTTGGCCTCTTTTCTGTATCTTTCTTCCAGCTACTTTGACCCTGTTGGAGGCTATTTCCTCCCTGATGTGTGTTAGAACACTACACATGCTGATTTTAGTTTGTTGAAATGCTTAACCTGACTTTGTGTTTGTGTCTTTGATTAATTTAGACTTGTGACAGTCATTTTCAAGATTTCTGCTTTACCCTGAGAGGTTGGGCTTGGCATCCATCTTCTACCATCTAGGGGAACAAAGAAAAGAAGAGTTAATGGCTGCTCAGTAATTATTGAATATTGGAATTTGCGTATACTTTATCATGCTGCTTAAAAATATCAGAAAATATTTTTATTAATAACCGGTCTTGCTCTAGTCTAAACCATTAAACTATCAAATCGCAAGAGTAATGATTACACCCATTTCTGTCTGACTCTAGATTTTTGCTGGGCCTCCACTAGTCCTAATAGCTAGAAATACGGTCTTGTTTAAGGCATTTTACAAGCTGGGAAAGTTATGGATGGGGAAAAGATAAAAGGTTTTTTTTCATCTTCTAGTATATATCATTAACCAAGTGTTCACTGGTGACTCTACTGGAGGTCTGTGGTAGACCCTGGGGATATAATTAAAAGGCATCTCTTACCCCAGAAAATACACAATGTAGCAGAGGAGAAAGCTGATTAAACCAAAAATTCAATAGTACAGATAAGTGGTAAAACAATGAGAGAGGTAAGAAGAACAGGAAATACTTTTGGATGGAAATGACACATGAACTGCAACTTCAAGGAGGAGAAAGGAACAGTCAAGTGGAGGAGGACTATTTCCAGGTCAAAGTCATAGCATTTGGAAAGTGAGGGAAGGTAAGGAGATGACCAGCCACAGGAACACAAGCCAAGTGGTCAAGTGTGGCTGAAGAGTGAAGACAAAGCAAGGAGATGCACCCAAAGGGTTCAACAAAGGCAGAACTTGAGTTAAATCCCATGACTTAAATACCACGATGGGGCATCTGTCCATTTTCCTGAAGGTATTGTAAATCATGAAAGAATTGTAAGCAAAAAGGTTACATACAGATTTAGAAAGATCTCTGTGACTGCGTGAGAAGAAAGGATGAAATGGTGTCAGGGCAGAGTCAAGGAGGCTTCGACAATGGAGTGATTGAGGCCAAGATGAAGTAGTGAGCTTTTGGTCTAAAGGAGCGGACGGTTGGGATGTTGAGGAGGTAAGAGAAGAGGAAAATGAAATGAGTGACTGCAGCAGGCCCAGGCCTATCCTAGCCATTTGGTTCGGGTAAATGAACATGGGTGATTTTAGCAAAAAATATAAGGTCCATTTTCATCAGAGAGAGTCTCACTTAATCACCTAGCCTGGAGTACAGTGGCACAATCGTGGCTTACTGCAGCCTTGACTTCCTGGGCTCAGGTGATCCTTCTGCCACAACTTCTTGAGAAGCTGGGACTACAGGCAGGTACCACTATGCTCAGCTAAACTATTTTACTTTTTGTAGAGATGAGGTCTCACTATGTTTCCCAGACTGGTATTGAGCTCTTGGAGTCAATCAATCTTCCTACCTCGGTCTCCCAAAGTGCTGGGGTTACAGTCGTGAACCACAGCACCACCATTTGTTGATTGTATATTAACACACAGTTGACTCAACTTCAAGAGTCTCAGGGAAATCAATGCTTTAACCATGGTCACAAGATTTTTGAAAGGATAAAATGAAATAATGCAGGGATGGTTCTTATAAACCATTGTTATTAATCTATATATAGGGATGGGTGAAGGGATAGATAAGGTCCACTTTTCATATCATGAGATATCTGTGGTAGATCCAGATGCTATTTGGAAAGCAGTTTATTCACTTATTTACCAACTTGACTTATATGTTGAGCACCTGGAATGTGCTGTGGACTATTGTAGGTAGTAACATCACTTATGAGAAATGAAGAGATTGTCTACAAATGTATTGTCCTGACTTTGTGGACCCTACATTCTAGTAGAAGGTGAGAAAAGACACAACAAACATGTATATTATTTCTCTGGATAGCCAGTAATAAATACTATGGAGAATAGAATGGTGGGTTGAGACTGTGGATGAGGAGAAGCAGGTGTTTTCCTTTAAACTGCAGATAAAAGCTGGGCTCAGTGGCTCACCTGTAATCCCGTGCTTTGGGAGGCCTAGGTGAGTGGATTACCTGAGCCTGCGGGTTCGAGACCTGCCTGGACAACTTGTTGAGACCTTATCTCTACAATAAATCAAAAATTAGCTGGGCATGGTCGTGCACGCCTGTAGTTCCAGCTACTTGGAAGGCTGAGGTGGGAGGATTGCCGGAGCCCAGCAGGTCGAGGCTGCGGTGGTTGGGAGCATGCCACTGACCTCCAGCCTAAGCAAGAGAATGAGACTCCAACTAAGTCAATCAATCAATAAACTGCAGATAAGACAAACCTCACTTGGAAGTAAACAGCCTAGAGAGAGGCAATTGAGCTTGGTCTCTTAGTGGAGAGCATTTCAGATAATAGGAATGATCCTCAAAACAAGCAAAGACTCAGAGGAAGGATATCTGGTGTCTTCAGGAAGTGGTTAGTAAGGAAATGCACTGGATTGAAGTCAGCAAGTGGGAGGGAAGGAGGAGATGAGGATAGAGAAGATTTGGGTTGAATTCCGTGTACACCTATTTATTGATTGCATAATCAAAAACAGTGGATCAATTTTCAAGAGTCTCAGTGAAATCAGTGCTTTTACTATAGTCTGTTTATCTCACAATATTTTTGAAAAGATAAAATAGTGTAGGTATGGTACTTATAAATTACTGTTATTATTCTATATTTGGGGATGGATGATAGATAGATAGATAGATGATAGATAGATAGATAGATAGATAGATAGATAATCAGATAGACAGATAGAGTTATGGGCTGAATGTTTGTGTCTCCTAAAAAATTCAGATGTAATTTTTTGAATCAGGGTTTTACTCTGTTACCCAGGTTGGAATTCAGCAGCATGATCATGACTCACTACGCCTTGATCTCCTGGGCTCAGGTGATTGTTCCTCCTCAGCCTCTCAAGTAGCTGGGACTACAGACATGGGCTACCAGTCCCAGATAAGTAAAAAAATATTTTGTAGCGACAAGGACTCACTATGTTCCCTATACTGGTTTCAAACTCTTAGACTCAAGAAATCCTCCTGGCTCAGCCTCTCAAAGTGTTGGGATTACAGGTGTGAGTCCCTGTACCCAGCCAAATATTCATAGTTTGAAGCCCTAACCCCCATGTGATGGTACTAGGATGTAGAGCCTTTGGGAGACAATTAGCTTTAGATGCCATCATGAGATGCGACACCCATGATGGGATTCATGTCTTTATAAGAAGAGGAAAGGACACTAGAGCTTCCTTTTCCCCACCTTGTGCGGACATATCAGAACGGTGCCATCTGTAAGCCAAGAAACGAGTCTTCACGAGAGACTGAATCTTCCTTGATTTTGGATGTGCCAGCCTCAAGAACTGTTGAAAAGAAAAGCCTACTGATGAAGCCAACAGTCTGAGACATTTTATTATAGCAGCCTGAGTTATTGTAGATAGATAATAGGCAGGTAGGTGGGCAGATAGAGACAGAGCACATAGATATATTAGGTTGATGCATAAGTTTGTAGCTTTTGTTTATGGCATGGTAACTCTGCAATGTTGGGAGTCTGTTTATCGTCTCTCATTTGTCCCTTGGAGTAAAAGTGTTGTGCTTGTCAAGATGCCTTGCATTTTGCACATTTGGAAAAAGTTGATACTATTTTTGGGCTAATGAAGATGGAGTGTCAAGCGGGAAAAAATAAACACATCTGCCATATTTTTCTGTTTGGGTTTAATGGAGGAGTTAAAGCAGTGGAGGTGGCTTCAAACATTTGTATCACATATGAGCAGAATGCTATCTGGGAAAGCATGGAAAGAAAATGTTTTTGTCATTTCAAAGAGGGCCACTTTGACTTGAGTGATTTTCCACATTCAGAAAGACCGTCTACTTTAACGAAGACTGTTAAAATGCTTTAATCCATGATGATCCTCTATAGTCAATGTGAGAATTGGAAAATGTGATGAGCTGTGGCCAGGCAACCAAGGTGAAACATTTGCATTCCATGGGTACGCACAACACTGCTATGAACTTATGCATCAGACCCACATGTGTACGCCTGGTGAGTGAGTTTCGTAGGCAGTGGTCCTCTGATAGCCTTTATCAGGCCCATCAAAGAGAAAACTTCATTTCAAAAAGAGCACAAAAATACTTGCTTTCACATAGTAAGCATACATAAAAATATGGTCGCTGGGACTAAAAATGCAGGGCAGTCTATTGCAACATTCATGAGATGAGCCCTGTAAAAACAAAACCATTACAAAGAAACCACCAGACTCTTTCTAGCAACCTGCTGCCTGATTCATTGGCTCTCAGTTGTTTGTTACACTTCCAGAGGATCAAGACTCCTGCTCCCTGGCTGCAGAGAACCTCCTACATTTTGTAGTCAGAATTGCTTCTCAGAAGCAGGGTTGAAATCTAGTATGTTTCTTTCTTTTGAGCTAAGGTCTTACGCTGTTGCTCAGGCTGCAGTGCAGTGGCACAGTCATAGCTCACTGCAGCTGTAAACTTTGGGCTCCAGCAATTTTCTTGCTTAGCCTCCTCCCAAGTAGATGGGACCACAGGTGTGTGTTACCATACCTGGCTAATTTTTAAAATTTTTTGTAAAGAAGAGGTTTCGCTATGTTGCCAAGGCTGATCTCAAACTCCTGGACTCAAGCAATTTTTCTGCCTCAACCTCCCCAAGTGCTGATATTATAGGCAAGTGCCACCCCACCTGGCCCACTTTGCTTTTAATAGTCCTGCACTTTCTGAAATGCACAGCAATATTACCAGGGAAAAATTTAAAAATTCATGTCTTTGAACTTTTTTTTAGCATCCTCTCCCTCTCACTCTCCTGGAAGAAAAGAAGAACAATCAATTGTAAACAGCAGTTACAGCAAAACACTAAGTGCCAGCTTCACACTCAGGAAAGAACACTGCATCTCCTCCTTGTGATTTCTGGTACTCTACACTTTAAGAGGAACTTCTCTAGTAATGAGGTACAGAAATGATCCCTGAAAGTATAGTTCTGGTTGGACAGTTAAAAAAAAATGTCAAGCTAAAAATTATAACCCTCATAAGGCAAACTTTTAACAAATGTGTGAGAAGATATGAAGATGATTTTGAGTTTGATTTTTTGATGCATTTACACAGCTGAAATTATTTCAAGTAAATAGAAATATTCTTTAATTTTTATGAAAATAATACATGAATACAATAACAATTTGAATAATACTGAAATTTAACTCTTCCAATCTCAGTTCCCCTCTCCAGAAACAGTTTTTAGCTACTTTGATGTTACTTCCTAAATTCTAAATTTTATGCTTTTTCTGCTGTATTGTGACATATCTATTTTAGAAAATATTTTTACCACCCTAGCTAGAGGAAAGATAAGAAAGTTCTACTCCTGCTAACCTTCTTCACTTTTTCCTTTTCAAGACATTATAGTCACTTCATTAATTTTTCTTATTCTGGTTTAGAACTTCATGTAATTTTGCTTGCTTTATAGGAAAATGGTAATGCAGTGGCTAAATTGATCCAGAAATGAATCACCAGGGTTGGAATCCTTGTTCTTCCACTTATCAGCTATGCAAAGCTGAATAATTTGCACAGCCTTCCCTTTTCATGATAATACCCCTCAGTGGTTGCTTGTGATAGTTAAGTAGAATAATGCATTTGCAGACTTTAGTGTCCAAAGGCAGACAATATTTCTCGAGAATAGGACTATTTCCTTGCTTTATCAGCGTCCACCCTAATCTCATGATTTTCCCTCTGCACAAAACCTTTGTGTCCCCACAGTACCCTTGCCTTTCCCTTCCTCTTGCACAGCTCACCTCTGCCATTAACCTTTGCTTTTGTTTGTGCTGCAAACATTTGCATTTTGTTATGCAATTGTAGCAAAGTATCCCATGTTTTACCCATAGGTAGACTCTTGGGTTGGAAACTAATAACTTGTGTTGACGATTCACATATTGCTCAGTCCTGATGAAAATAGTGTGATAGGATTCTATTTCCTTCTCTGTCGATAGAGTACCCCAGCTTCTGTCTTTTCAATCAGTTGTTTAAAATCATGCCATATTTTGGTTTGCTTTTTACTTCAATGATTATTTTCTCCTACAGATTTCATGCTTTTTCTAAAATTTGCCTTGCCTTCTTTTTTTCCTTGCACTCTTTGCACTTAGAAATTAGTTTTTATTTTCGAACATGATGTTGTTTACTTGGCTGGATCCTTTCCTTTTCTAGAAAACTTGCCTCCACCCCACTCCAGTTGAAAATGATAAGACCAAAGTAAGAGCATGGTCTTGGTTGAAAGAGAGTCAAAAGGGATACTCAAGCTGCATTCAGGGTAAGCCAGAAATGCTCACTAATCACTAAGTATGAATAATGTCTAACTCTGGCCACAGCATCCCAATTTCCTAGATCTGTGATAGAGTCAGGAATCTGGGGTTCAAATGTCCCTCCAGGAACTGTGATGCAGATAGTTTACATTTCATGTTGTTCCAAACACTGCTTTAACCCTTAAGTGAGAGCTCACTAAAAAGCCCTATTTACCTCATAAGGCTAAAACTTTTATATAGGATTTGGGAAAAGTCTAGTAAGTAATAAGCAGAGTATTTCCCCTATTGATTGCAAGCAAATTCTGTAAAATATTTAAAGAAGTTTATTCTGAGTCAAATATGAATGACCATAGCCTAAGGTAGAGCCTCATGAGGACCCAAGGACCTGTGGCCTAGAAAGTTTGGTTATACCTTGGCTTTATACATTTTAGGGAGACAGACATTTACCAGCAAGAACATAAATCAATACATGTAAGTCATACATTGGTTCAGGCATCAAAGCGGAGGCTTACAGCTTACAGTTCACAGGTTGATTGAAAGATTTTCTCATTTTTTAATTTTTTAAATTTCAGGATCATATGCAGGGAGTCCATTCAGTCAGTTGGAGACCGCGGCATCCCAAAATGCTGGAATTACAGGCATGAGTCACCATACCTGGTCAAGAGCAGTTTATTTTGATGGACATCTTCTCCCTAGTCTAAAGATGAGGCTTTGGTTAACTTGAGTTTGATGTCAGGTACTGCATTGATACTTACAATTCAGTAGGAGTCAGTGACCCTTTTTAGATGAGTAGATGTGTCTAAGAGTCAAAATCCTGCAATGTAGCAACACAAGGGTTAGTAAACAATATTGAAAAAAGACACTTTTTAATGGGGCTGAAGGAGCCCCTTAAATGATGTCTAATTATCAGGCTGGAAATGGTGGTATCGGAGTTCTTGACTTAATTGGCAGGTGCAAAAGATTCTACACCCTTGCGGTGATTCATTTTTATAGTTTGGGTAAGCCTCCAGTATTTGTTTCTCAGGATGTTGTTAAAGATGCTAAAAAAACTCAAAACATTGTATTAAAACACAATCACAGGTCACAGTAAAATAATAGTTATACATTTAATCAGAGTGATAATTAAAAGAATGGAGAGCAGTATAAAAAGGTTCAACCTAAAATAAAATTTTAACCCTTTATAAATTTTTCCTAATTAGCCAAAAACATGATAACAACACAGGAATTATCTCGATAAAATGTAAAATCTTTGTTTCATAGGAAAGCTATCAAGAAGGTAAAGAAAAACCTTCTATGGTGTGATTATTTCTCCTTTTGGGAAGCCCCTTTGGATAATCTGAAATTCAAACCTGCTGAAAAGAGAACCTGATTTAATCAGACACAGGAATAGAGCATCCAGAGGTATGAGTGAACACTACATTATAGAGGCATAAAAATGAACAATTTCCCCTGTATCTTTGGGTCTTCATCTAAAAACTCTCATGTATACACCCCCAACATATTTGCATGCCTTCTCTGCAACCCTTCTGTCTTTTCTGAGTTGAGTTTTTTCATCAAAACTTCAGTGAACTCCTGGACCCTACACATTCAGAAAAGCCAAGAGTACAGATGTAAGTTATGCTGGAGGAAACATTCAAGATAAATCATTTCAGCATTTGCATAACAACAGATTTAGACCCAAAGAAAAACATATTACAGGTGCCAGGAAAAGTTGAGAAAGGGAATCCCAGTCCTTCTCAAAGGAAGAAAAAGCTGAAAGCAGTGCTTACTGCCAAGGTTGAATTTCTGAGGTATAATCTGAAGTTTCAAAAAGAAACATTATAGAATTGAGAATTTAAAAGTTAACAATTACATTAGGAGCAAGTTAACACTTTAAGAAAACCTTGTGTCAACCAATTCTTTGTTTTGTATTAGTGTTTTTTTGTTTTGTTTTGTTTCGAATTGTTTTTGACTCAGATCTCTCTCTGTCACCCAGACTGGAGTACAGTGGTATAGTCAAGGCTCACTGCAGCCTCGAACTACTAGGCTCAAATGATCCTTCTGCCTCAGTCTTTGGAAAAGCTAGGACTATGGGCTCAGGACTCCAAGCTCAGTGACTCAGTCACATACAAAATCTTCCATGAATTTTCTCTTTATGAACCCTATCATGATTTCCCATCTATGAATTGCTTGGACCTGTTATTTCCTCAATTTTTCTTTTTCTTAAAAACAAGTCATTTTACTTTAGGAAAAAATGTACCATACAAGATTCTTTCTTATACAAATTATTATCTTTTTAACTTTTGTTACCTAGAATACCATTTTACATCTATAACATTCTCCACCACTTGTGCCTACTTACTGGCTCTTTTTTTAAAATCTTGTTTCCTAAATAGCCTTTAACTTTGACAAAAATTATTATCTTTTAGTAAGAACATAAAATTTTTTCCAATAATAGATGTATTCATCAAAATACATCTTAACTTTGTACACCTTATATACAGAATTAAATATCAGCCGGGCTCGGTGGCTCAACCTGTAATCCCACGCCTTTGGGAGGCTGAGGTGAGTAGATTGCCTGAGCCTGCGGGTTTGAGACCCACCTGGGCAGCGAGACCTAATCTCTACAATAAATCAAAAAGATGAACCAGGCTTGGTAGCGCATACCTGTAATTCCGGCTACTTGGAAGGCTGAGGCGGAAGGATCACCGGAGTCCAGCAGGTTGAGACTGCGGTGGCCAGGAGCGGCCACTGCACTCCAGTCTGGGTGACAGAGTGAGACTCCAACTCAAAAATATATATATATTAACTAGAATTGTTATTCTTAATAACCTTAAATTTTGCAAAACATCCTAAGATGTAAAAAATCTGGAATTTTCTGTCACATCAGTACTTTGCAGAAAAGAACCATTTTATAATTATTTGACATTTATGTATTTATTTATTTGTTTGTTTTTAGAGACAAGTTTTTGCCATATTGCACAAGTTGGTCTCAGACTCTGGGCTCATGCAAGCCTCTTGCCTTAGCCTCTCAAAGTGTTGAGATTACAGGTGTGAGCCAGTTGCTTTTAGAAACATGTTTTTCTGTAATTTTTTTTAATTGGAAATTGAACCAGATTTTAATGAATATCTATTTAATTTAATATAACTTTAAGATTTAAAATTAAGTTCATGTATATTCACTTCTTTGATCAGCTACCTAATTTATGCATTCATT
>NW_007260791.1:0-6009 GCF_000164805.1 Carlito syrichta
ATCACAAGGACTTCCTCAGGATTCTCATTCTCATGACTACAGAAGAGTGTGTTCAGGGATAAAGTCACACTCTGAAGTTTGTGCAGATAAGAATGTGTCCTGCAATTGCAAATAAAAAATCTGACAAGAACACTGTGTATCTTGAGATGTCAAATGTTACTACAGAATGTCACATCCAATATGCATTATATTTCACTCTTTCTGTTACTTTATAAATGGTAAATAGAAAGAGTTCATTTATATGGAAGGTGGGATTAGTACTTTTCAAGTCAGTTACTTGAGGATTGGCTACTAATAAAATCACTCAAGAGATGCCCTGGGATATCACTGAGGAGATGATGTTGACTCTTTTGGTGAAATGGGCTGCATTAGCTGCTAAAATATGTGGCTTTCCGCTGCTACTTTTTGTCCACCGATTGTTTTGATCTGTGAAGAGCTGACATCTTACTCTTTGAGATGCAGAGAAATGCCAGAAAACATATGATCGATAACTTGATCTTGTCTCATCTTATTCTTGAAGGGTGCAGGAAACAACCAGAGGGGCGGCTCCCAAAATGGCACAGAAACACCAGACAACAAAGGCCCTAGGTCCCAGCTTCTGTGAGCACAATTCCCCATGCACGCGTATTTCAAACCTCCCTGCATGCCAATTTCAAACCTGCAAGCTTCCAATCTGTAGCCAGCTTTGTTATGCGTCCAATAGGACTATAACACGACATTGGCCCCACCCTGCTCCCATGCAGCTCCTCCAATAGGAACATAGCACGGCCCCTTCCAGCCCCGTCAGGCTAATAAATACAGCCCTCTCCCTGCAACTCTCTCTCTCGGTCTCTCTTTTTCTCTCTCTCTGTCACTCGCTCCCTCTCTGCAACTCTCTCCCCACCTCTCTCCCACTTCCTCTCTCTCTCTTACTCTCTCTTTCTCTCTCTCTTTTTCTTTTTTCCCATTACAGATCCCCTCTGTAAAAGTCCTTTGTAATAAATCTCTTGGTCCTGGTCGGGTGTGGAGTCATTACTGGCGCTGAACTTCTTTCATTCATGCCATGACACAGATTGGGAGCTCCCTCGCCTTTGTACGGGTGTATTCCCATAGGCAGGATCCCCCGACCCGGCACCAGTGGCCACTCCATTCCTCCCGGACCTTCGCCACCATTTTGAACGCGTAACCTGAATCCACCAGTGACCATTGGATAGGTGAGTTCCCCTGAAACTTGCCCAGGATCCCCAGGGGGAACTGGCCATTGACCATCTGATAGCCCCTCCAGCCCCAGGGCAAGGGGAAACACACCCCGCCTCGGCCTTCATGGCCACAAAAGACCCTAAAGGTTTCCTCTTCTCTTTCATCTCTCTGAACCCTTAAAACTCCTGTGGCTGCTGGGCTGCAGTGTGCCTCAGGGGCCCCACGTGTGTCAACCCACAGCGGCCTCTGTAAAATTATCTCTGTTCCCCCTAAGGAATCCCATGGCTGTCAGGCTGCAGCAGACCCCGGGGGTCCCACGTCTACTGACCCACAGTGGATTCTGAAGGACTCCCATATCTGTCGAGTAACAGGGAGCCTTGGAGACTCCATGTTTGTTGCCACACAGTAAGCCCTATTCGACTGGCAGGAATCTTGAACACGCTCCCACCCGCTGCCCGGTCAAGTGCTTTCTGTCTGGTTCAAAAATTCTTGCACAATGTACCTTGTCCCCCTCAGTTCTCCAGGAGGACCCTGGTTGTGCCAAAACCCTGTGACGACAGGCTTTGCCGCCACCACACTTCTCGGACAGCCGACTCATAGGAGAACGCCCTGGTTAGTCTACCTGTTTCACCATGGGAGACTCGTGATCCCTGCTGGCCGATTCCCCCTCTTAAATGCCTTTTAAACAATCTCACTATCCTTTTTATGTCCCCTGATATCAAACCCAAATGCCTAATTCGCTTCTGCACACAGGACTGGCCTACAAATCCATTAGACAATTAAAATCAGTGGCCCCCTCGGTGGTCCCTCAGTCCTGATATTATTCAGGACTTGTATAATTTCTGTGAGCATTCAAAATGGTGGGTAGAGATTCCCTATATTCAGTCCTTTTCTCTCCTCTGTGAACATCCCTGCCTCTGCCTTAATTGCAATCCCTCTAATCTCTACCCTCCACTCATGCTAGCATCTGCCATCTCTTCTACAATTTATCCTTCTCCCCTTGTTTTATGCACACTTCAGCCTCCTTTCCAAAACTCCCCTCCCCCCACTGCAGATGAACCCCCCCTTTACAGCAGCCTCAACAGCCTCAGGTTCCCCCCCCACCCTCCTCTCTTTCATCTCTCCAGGAGCTCAATCCCTATATCCTCCCCTTCCAATCGTTCCCCAGTGTAGCCCTCTGGTAACCTGAACCAAGGCCGCACCGGTCATCCTAGCAATTTACTAATATTGATTTAAACTCTATAAAGGGTCAAAATCTTTTGGCTATATATATATATATATATAAATATATATATATATTTTTTTTTTGAGTTGGAGTCTTACTCTGTCACCAAGACTGGAGTGCAGTGGCCGCTCCCGGCCACCACAGCCTCGACCTGCTGGGCTCCAGTGATCCTTCCGCCTCAGCCTTCCAAGTAGCTGGAATTACAGGCATGCGCTACCACGCCCGGCTAATTTTGTGATTTATGGTAGAGATGAGGACTTGCTGCCCAGGCGGGTCCTGAACCCAGGGGCTCAGGCAATCCACTCACCTCAGCCTCCCAAAGGTGCGGGATTACAGGTTGAGCCACCGAGCCCGGCTTGGCTATATATTTTATCTCCCGGTCAGCACCAGGTATTAGGCACAAATTCCAAAAATTTAAAAAAGGGCCCACAAACCTCTCAATTAGAACTATTAAATACGGCCTCTAAAATCTTTCACAACCAAAAGGAGGAAATAATACATGACCACCAACATAAGCAGGAAGCACTTCAGCTTTTATCTACCACTTTAACAGAAAAAGCCACCACTGATAATCTTCCACCCCAGATGGTCAATAGCAGAAGGGGTACACAGCCCCCTTCCCAGGTTTGTTTCTGGTGCCGTCAAAATGGGTATAGGGCCAAAGACTGTCAAGTCCTGTCCACCAGCAAAAACCTGTCCCAAATGCAAACAGCATGGACATTGGGCTCATGATTGCCTCGTTCGCCTATCCAGAGGAGAGCATATGGCCCAGAGGCTTGATGCAACTAAGGGACACCAGGCATCTTACACAATCTCAAAAGGGGTCTCTTGGGCTTGCTCCAGTCAGATTGACTTGCCCCTAACTTGGTAGCCCCAATGTCTTTGGAACAAACTATTAAACCAACCGAGCCTAGGGTGGAAATATCAGTAGCTGGTGGAGTGATATCATGTTTTATGAATATGGGGACTACATGCTTAGCTCTACTTAAATTTCCTGGTCCACTCTTTCCTTCACCCCTTTTGGTTGTGGGGGTACAGGGCATTATATCCAGGCCCCTCACTATGCCATTACTTCCATGTGTTCTGGGAAATAAAATATTTCACACTTTCTCATTATGCCACCATGTTCAGCTCCATTATTAAAAGAGGACATTATGACAAAAATTTAAACTCGTATTATTCTTTAACCTGAGCCATCACCACTGTGCTTTTTGGGTGCCTTTTTATATCTTTAAATTTCCCTAATAGTTCCACGTTCGATTCTATCTAAGCCCTTCCACTGCATATAAACTTATTGCTTTGGTTAAAACTTTAAGGTTAGGAAAAATGTAAAGAAAGTTGTTGATGTAAGGTGTGTTTTTAATAAGAAAGAATAAAGAAAAGATAAATAATTGTATAGGAAAGAATCTTGTATGGTACATTTTTGTTCTATAATAGAATGGCTGGTTAAAGAAAGTATAGAACAAAAATGGGAGGTTTCAGCATGTCAAAAAATGGTATGAGCATGTCAAAAAAATGGTATAAGTATGTTGAACATGGTAGGCGAAGGTTTGTGAAAAGAAGTAAAAGAAATTCTGTAAACACTTGAGGCTACAAAAAAGATTTAATTAGCCCTCTCCCACTGTCTTTGTTACAAAAAAGTGAGATTTTCTTTTCAAAATCGTTGGACTATCATTTTGGCTAGATAAGTAACTTTTACAATAACTACTGTGGTTTTGTGTTATAACATGCTTTTGAAAACTTTGCTACTTAAACTTTTCAAGTTCTTAATTCAGTCTCTAGGGTGAGATAAGCAGCAAGCTCCAAAAACCACACCTATCCCACTGCCTTCTAAATTGCCTAAAGGCCAGGTAAATTAATTTCACTAAAAACATTGCCAAATTGCTAACAAACTAAAAATCTCCTTCTAGGCACAAGGATTACTATTCAACATAGGATGAGTGACAAAATAACCTGGACTTCACTCTCCAGCATATCAATTGTTATAAAAGTATATCAGCACTTAACTTTTCTTTTAGATAGGCTCTCTTCCAGGTTTTCTGTGTACCTCCACAGCCTGCTCCACGACAGCTGTTACTACCATCCTTGTGCTTATTAGAAGACTGGCCAGAACAAGTCACTGTTCTACACTTACAAGGAACCTTCAGGTAACTTTCACCTGTGGAAATCTACACCTTCAGTGCCTACCTTTGGACCCTGCTCTGGCTGGTTCTGCAGCCTTCCACCACCTTACCCCCACAGCACCCCTGACAGCAGGAAGTAGCTAGAAAGAGTAATGACGCCCCTCCCCATAAAAAACACAAAAGGTGGAAATGAAGGGTGCAGGAAGTGACCAGAGGGGCAGCTCCCAAAATGGCACCAGCACACCAGACAACAAAGGCCCTAGGTCCCGGCTTCTGTGAGCACAATTCTCCACGCGCGTGAATTTCAAACCTTCCCACGTGCCAATTTCAAACCTGCAAGCCACCAATCCACAGCCAGCTTTGATGTGTGTCCAACAGGACTATAGCATGATGTTGGCTCCACCCTGCTCCCATGCAGTTCCTCCAATAGGAACATAGCACAGCCCCTTCTGGCCCCTGTCAGGCAAATAAATACAGTCCTCTACCCACAACTCTCTCTTGTTCTCTCTTTCTCTCTCTCTCTCTGTCGCTCTCTTCCTCTCTGCAGCTCTCTCCCCGCCTCTCTCCCACTTCCTCTCTCTCTCTTACTCTCTCTTTCTCTCATTCTTTTACTTTTTTCCCATTACAGATCCCCTCTGTAACAGCCCCTTTTAATAAATCTCTTGGTCCTGGTCGTGTGTGGAGTCAATACTGGAGCCGAACTTCTTTCAATCCTACTGGTGAAAATTTATCACTCAGAGACACAGAAATGTGCAGGGAAGAAGGAAGGGCTGGGGAATGTCACCCACAGAAAGATGTTTAACATAAGGGACTTGCCATGAAATAACGAATTCTGGTGCTTTTTTCCCAAAATAAAACAGGCAGACATAAGGAAAATCTCTATCATATTGCTTGTTTGTACATGACACAGTATTCATGAATACATTTTAACTAAACTGATAATGTATAAAGTTCTTATTGTTTTATCATTGAAATTTAGCAATATTTCCCCCCAGCTGTCTCTACAAAGGGTATTCACAGAGTTCTCTCTGATCCTTTCATAGTTCCTGGACAATTCCTGGAAAAAAAGCCTACATGAAGACGTGAACTCTTCACATAGCAGTCCCTTGAGGATGACCCATTATCTTGTTTACTCTCAATCTTAAGTTATTTGTTAATCATTTCGAATTTAATATTCTTATTGCCACACACAGCATTTGTCGCGTCTGCACAAGATGAGAATATATATATATATATACGTCTGTTTATCTCTGCAGGCACCTGTCTTGTTCTGAAAACTGAGTAATTTGTTCATGTGTCACAATGGATAATCACTGGATGTATGTTTGCACACATCTTGTCATATTCTAGAATGCACCCACCAAGGGGCTGGCAGCAATAATCAAGGAGAAGAAATTGCTTGGATGGTGGATGACAGGCCCCCCATAGCCATGACTCCAGTGGATTCTCCTTCTCCAAGACCACTCAGACACATGTCTCGGG
>NW_007260791.1:6509-13346 GCF_000164805.1 Carlito syrichta
CCAATCCCTTCTTTGTATTATTGTGATTAATCTTCAGGTCTCAATTATGAGTGAGAATATGTGGTATCCTGTTCATCGTTTCTGTGATTGATCTCTAAGAATGTTTGTCCCTAATTCCATCCAATTTGCTGTGAAGTCCATGATTTTGTCCTTCTACACTTTCATAGTATTCCATCATGTGTATGTACTACATTTTCTCTGTGTATTCTACTTTTCATGGAAAGTAAGTTTGGTTCTATATTTTTGCTTTTGTTAATAGTGTACAATGAAACGTTTGTGCAAGTATCTTTTTTGTAGAATGTTTTGTGCTCCTTCAGGTATATTTCCAGGAAGAGTAATGCTGAATCATAAGGGAGGTCAATATCTAGTTCTATTAGTACTGCCACACTATTTTCCATAGAAGTTGGTCTAGGCTGTAAACTCAACAAGAGTGTAGAAGCAGCCCCTATGCTCCAAATCCACATCGACATCTTTATTTATTTATTTTTATTTTTTTATTTATTAGTGATGGCCATCATAACCGGAGTAAGTGGTATCTCAGTGTGTTTCTGAGTTTACATTTATCTGATAATTAGTGAAGCTAAGCATTTTTGCTTTAATGTGTTGGCTGCTCATATGTTTTTATTTGAGAAGTGTCTGATGATGTCCCCTGCCTATTTTTTTATTAGGATAAATTTGTTTTTGTTGTTTTCTCTGTCAGCTCATTTGATTTCCTTATAAATCTCGTATGTTCAGCTTTTGTCAGATATACATTTAACAAATATTTTTTTTTCCCATTCTGAGGGTTGTCTCCCTGCTCTCTTGATGCTTTCTTTTGCTATGCAAAGGATTCACTTCTCTTAAGGGTAGTCATCATATTTACCAGAAGCTTCTGGTCTTCTAGAGATCTTGACTTACCTCAAAAATGTTGGGAATGATACCCTCTCTGAAGGATAATACAACATTACGATTCAGGTGAATTTTAAATATGTAGGGAATATATGAGTCATAGAAGAAAAGTGCAAGAAAAAATAGTCTCACTCAGTTTTTCCCCTATTGGCAAAGTTCTCTGTAACACGTTTGAAAAGGCTGTGGTGTTTTCAGATAATTGAGGACTGTTATGGCAAGGAAACACCAGGAAATAAATTTAATGATATATTGATAAAGGTCTACAAGTGTAAAATATATAGGATGCAGGTGCACAATGGTGATAGTGGGGAAGACTGTGCATGTGGGAAAAGGAAGTGTGGGAATGCTCTATGCCTTCTTCTTAATTCTACTGTGACCCTAAATCTACTCTCACAGTGTGTGTTGAAGTAAGTGCTGAATTTTGTGGAAGGTATTTGGGCTCATTCTTAAGAATTATAGTTTGACATACAGTGTGAACAATCTTGAAACCTTATTTATCAGTCAGATTTGAAAACTCATGTCTCCTCAGATAAGTACACAGGAATGATTTCCCCAGTCTGTGTATTTTGCATAAAATGTGATTGTTTAATGAAATATTTCTTTTATAATTAGAGTCAATGTATGTTTACATTGTTTCTTCTCCATAGTTACCTAACAACATTTTCCAAGAAAAATTCAAATTTATGAGTCTCATCATCTTCTCAGTCCAGCACAGCTGCCTTCCATCTAAGGGTTTTTGACACTCTCAGGATGTGGATTTTTACACTGTGTCTCTCGCACAATAATACGTTGCTGAGTCCTCAGGTCTCAAACTGCTCAGCTCCAGGTAGGCTGTGTTTGTTGATGTGTCACTGGTCATGGTGACTCTGCCCTGGAACTTCTGGGCATAGTTTGTTCCACCACTGCTAGGGTTTATTCTTCCCATCCACTCAAACCCTTTGCCATTGGACTGTCGCACCCAGTGCATATTATAATTGGTGAAGGTGTATCCAGAAGCCTTGCAGGAGATCTTCACTGAGGTTCCCGGTTTCTTCACCTCAGCCCCAGACTGTACCAGCTGCACCTGGGATTGGACACCTGTGGACAGAAGACAGGGGTAGTTGAAATCTCCCTGAACAGGCGTGGTCCCTTCCTAAGCCCTGGGATGTGAAAGCCCCTTACCTGTAGCTGCTGCCACCAAGAAGAGGATTCTCCAGCTCCAATCCATGATGAGGAGTTGTGCTCTCAGGGGCTTCTCTAGGGAAGGGAATTGGTTGGTGGATGCTGCTCTCGGTACAGATATATCTGTATTTACCTTGATAGTACTCAGATTATTTGCATATTCATTAGAAATGGCAATTTATAGCTGAAAAATGCTCCAGCATGACATGGAGAAGATAGATAACACATGAACCATGTAACCATGGTGCTGAAGCCCAAGTTGTAATTCTTGTTTAATAATGCTTGTCCACTCTTATGCCCAGAAGTTCTTGAACCCAGAACTTATAAGAAAATGGCCACAGGAAAATTGCTGTGAGCCACCCCATGTTCCAGTGGCACACAGGTACACAAGCCTTTCTGGGCTGTTTCTCTGCAAATCTACCTCCCTGGGAAAAATGTTTACTCATGATATTTTTCAGACATTCAAATTAATTAAACCATGCACGTTCACATTCTAACTGTTAATATGTTTGAAATCACTAGAAATTTATTTCTTTGAATGTGTTTCTCATTGTGTTTGGTTTAATTCGTGCTCCAAGTAGAGTACAAAGCTTAAAAATCACATCACTGGTTTTACTAAACTCCTATTTTACCTTTTTCTGATTTTTTGTTTTGAAACCAAAAGACTCATGCTGAGAAACCCCTCCTCTCTCATCTTCATGTGCACCTGCTTCAGGGCCATGAAACTGCTTGGTGTGTCCTGAGCACCCCCTGTTGCCCAGATCCTGCTCTGTAGAGAAATTTCTGTCTGGCCTCACAGAGAATCTTCCCCTCTCTATCCTAGAAAGAAAAGTTGTACACGTGTCTAAAATGCTGCTTCTGTGATACCATATGCTTTTTTGTTTTGTTTAATTTTTATTTAGTTAATATATTTATTTGCATTTTAAATATGTGAGGTACAATTCCCCTTGCTAAAAACAGTTAATACTATGAAGTATGGCTCAAGTAAGATAATTTTTGAAACCCATCAGGAGACCCTACCCAAGTGTTGTTGAGTCTAGAACTACTAGAAATATTTGAGGGATCTCTTTATCTTTTTTAGAGTCATATGGTGAGAGTTCACATCATGCAGTACCTTCAATACAGACCCCAATGGCTAAAAACCCTCATACAAAAATGATGCAATTACATACCCACCACATACTCAAACAAGCAAATGGCTCAATCACTTTGAATAATTTTTAAAGTACTAGGTCCCTCATTTTCTTTCTTCATAGTATCTAGAACATTGGAGGTGCCCACATCACTAGACCTGAGTATGTGACTTGCTCCTAAAAATGGGCCAAAAGAAAGCAGGATACAAGAGAGTCTGGGAAGTGCATGCATGTTGGGCTCACCTCTTCCCACCTGGGAACCCAACATGTTCTCTTAAAAATTAATCAGAGTCCAAGGAAGAAGTTATCTACCTGTTCTAGGTCTGTAAACTGTTGGGGTTAGAGTCTTCAAAGTACTCTATAGCCCTGGAGCTTTTCATTTCTGTTGTTTTTGGATTTCCCTAAGTTCTTCTCCTCAGCCAGTGTCTATGCGTTGCCCTTGTTCATCTTTAATCCAGATTAATAATGTTGATGAGAAGTAAGGAGTGCGGCACAGGATCATCATGTGTAGTTATAATTTAAATCCATTGGTGTTTTTGCCTTCTTTCTCTGTTCTCTGACCTCTGCAAAGGATATCCAGATGTACAGATACTTTTCACTTTTTTTACTGTCTCCCTTATCCCAAAACAATTTTCTTACACTTTGCCTATATTTATTTATTTGCATGGTAAAGGGAGGATGGGTGTGATGTCTGCAATGGAAAATAATTCTTTTCTCACACATAGATAAACGTTATGCAAAAGTTCTTCCATTGGACAGTGCATCTAGTTGAGCCTTTGCGTGTATGTCAGTAATTAGTCCTGAACATTTCAGAGCCAAAATCGTATCTATTTTCACTGTCATTATGAGAAGTGTAGGTCCTCGAGGAAAGTGGAGTGCAAGGTGTGGGGGCTCCAGAAGCTCTTCCCCTCAGAATAGTTTGTACTTGCTGCCAGATATTCATGGTAATTACCTTGCAAGTGTCACTGTTTGAGACTCCATAAATTTCTGATCCAAATAAGATGATCTCCCCTGTGATTCTGTGTAGTCCTATTTCTATTTTGTAGAGGAGATTGTTTTTCCTGTAATAATACTTATATGATGGATTTTTTAAAATACTGTTTTCTTGATTGTCAGAAATTATCGTAAATATGGTGTGATGCCTTTGAAGATTAATGGAGTAAAGCACGAAAGGACCCTGAAGTCACCGTTGACCTATTACTCAAAGCAGGCATTTTATCTCACTGTGTATAAGTAACACTGGAGAAAGTTCTGTCTTCCTTTCCTGCTATTATGGGGACTCAGCATGAGCAGCACGTGAGTTTCTGAGAAACTCCTTCAGTACTGGGATTTAGACAACAGAAACACATCCTCTATTATCAGAATAAAAATGGAAAAGTGGGAGGTATGAGAGTAAGACCTAGAAATACATAAAATGGATTATTAGGAAGGGTGATTGGATCAGTTCTGAATCATGTGTACCAGAGGAAGATGGATGTGACACTGACTATGTTTTTAGGGACACTGGCCCTGGTCCAGCAACCCTGTGACCCTTAATCTTTTTTTTTTTGAGTTGGAGTCTCACTCTGTCGCACAGACTGGAGTGCAGTGGCCGCTCCGGGCTCCGGTGATCCTTCCTCCTCAGCCTTCTGAGTGGCCTGAATTATAGGCGTGTGCTACCACGCCTGGCTGATTTTTTGTAGAGATGAGGTCTCTCTGCCCAGGTGGGTCTCGAACCCGCGGGCTCAGGCAATCCACTCACCACAGCCTCCCAAAGGCATGGGATTGCAGGCTGAGCCACCGAGCCCAACTGACCCTTAATCTTACTTTCAACTTCTATTCATGTCAGGAAACATTCCAGATCCCTGCCCCGAATCTCTTAGAATACACTTCTCATATCACTAGGGCATCCTCAGGATTCTGAGCCTCATGAACACAAGAGGGTGTGTTCAGGACTAAAGCCACACTCTGGCTTCAGTGCAAGTGAGAGTGTGTCCTGAAATTAAAAATAAAGAATCTGACAAGAACATCGTGTATCTTGAGATGTTGAATGTTACTACAGAATTTCACATCTAGGCAGATTCCCAAAGAAATCAGTGGCGATGTAGTTGTAGACATGGCAGTAAACCAGTCCTCAGCAACCATCTGCACCTGCTCCTGAGAAGGACTGAGTGCCTGGTGACCCTGAGCCCTCTGGTGGTTGTGTTGCCCCTATGGGACATCTGTTTCTAGGCTCAGACTGAGGTCTCTCACCTCTGTTCTCCTACAGCAATATAAAGCTGTATCCTTGGATCTCAGACTGCTCATATGCAAACACAGCGTGTTCTGAGAACCATCCCTTGAGATGCTGAATATGACTTTCACAAAAATGGCATATTCTGTCGTGTAACTATGAGCTTTGTCTGTAACAAGACCAACCAACTCCAGTCTTGTTTTCCAGAGCCTGGCACACTAATTGCATATAGTAGTCACTGAACGTGAATCCAGAGGTTGCACAGGAGTGTCACAGAGAACCTCCAATCTGGTCTAAACCTCCCCAATCTCCACCAGCTCCACCATTCACAGGACTCCTGCAAACACAGAGACATTCTGGTCAGAAACTGCCACACATATTCACTCTTTCTCTCACTCACATTCTCTCACTCTCTCAATATCTCTAGTCTCTTTGAATTACCATTGAAAACAGCAAGACAGAAAAGTCAGCTAAGTCCACACTCCATATTGCTTTAACTGTGTTCAGTCCTGCTCCCTGAATGGGAACACATGAGAATCATAGGACTGAGACTACTCTCCCAGAGCTGCAGGATTAAGTCTGGGCTGGTTTTCAACAGAAGAAGGTGGACCCTATTTGCATGTTTCCAACTGTATGGCAAGTTTTGGGGTGGGATTCCTAAAAGAATGAAGAGTCCAGAGCAGATGGGAGTGTCATGAGGGAGATTGGTGAAAAGAATGGCATTTGGAAAAGGTAGATTCTCATTGTTTTATCATGCCTTCAAAAATATGTAGCACTTAAATTTTTGGTTTTTATTTTCAGGGATGTCTTGTGTGTTGTCTGTTCTCCATCAGCTATTTCATCTTAAATTATTTATTTGTTTATATGCAATAGCTTTAATAAGGCATTTTTGACACATAATAAACATCACATAATTATTTACGTGCATAGTTTGATACATACCAACACTGGTGCTTACGTGGTAATCAATCATAAAAACCAGTGTAATGAACAAATAATCACTCTTAAAGTTGTCTCTTGCTTTTTTGTCATTTTTCCCTCCCAGTCATGCCCTACTCCCACCATGTCTGAGTCAGTCACTTATCTTTTTTACTTTAATTTACTTTAAACTTGTTTAGAGAATTTAAAAAATGAGATATCTAGTACGTACTTTATTTGTGTGGATTCTCACACTGTATTATTGTGAGTAAATAAAAAAACTGTTACATATCAATAGTCTATTAACACAATGGATACCATTAAAATCAATGAATCTTTCATTCTTTGTTTAATAAAAACTACACAATATTTGCATTATTTATAGTTTCTGAATTCTACAAATACATATCCTACTATGCTTGGAGATGTAGACATATAAAAACATTTTGTTAGTTTTTTTTCAAAGCATCTATCTTGAAGAAAATAAAAATTAACAATTTTCTTGGTTACATCAGATAATTACTG
>NW_007260792.1:0-9298 GCF_000164805.1 Carlito syrichta
CTGGGTGGCTTGCCCCTTTTGTTGACTTTTCAATAAACATTTTGTTTATCTTCTCACAGATGAGACATCCTTGAAAGACATGTTTAGCAACTGTGTATATGTTCATATACCTATAGATTTTTATAAGTGCATTTCACATTGCCTGAGATCCCCAATAACTCCCCTTATATAATATGGTCATTAGTTCACTCATAATTGGTTTACTAATTGTCTCTCTCCCATTGTGAGAAGCCATCTCCCCTCTTTGGAAAAGCCTCTAGTTCTCCCATTCCCTTGATTTTTTTTTTTAGTAAATTCCAGTTTTATGGTGACTGTTATTATCTTGGGGATGAGCTTCAGGAGTTTAGTCTCATTTTTTTTTTTGAGTTGGAGTCTCACTCCATCGCCCAGACTGGAGTGCAGTGGCCGCTCCCGGCCACCACAGCCTCGCCTGCTGGACTCCAGCAATCCTTCCACCTCAGCCTTCCGAGTAGCCAGAATTACAAGTATGCACCACCACGTCTGGCTGATTTTTTGATTTATTGTAGGGATGAGGTCTCGCTGCCCAGGCGGGTCTCGAACCGCGGTCTCAGGTATCCACTCACCTCAGCCTCCCAAAGGCACGGGATTACAGGTTGAGCCACTGAGCCCGGCTTAGTCTCACTTTCTAAGGTGGCTTATTTGGTTATTTCATCAGTCAGTCTATCGTCAACTGCCTTTTAAGGAGCCTCCTTTCTGAAAGTTCATTTCTGGCTTTCTTCCACCAATAAGGCAGTGGCTGCTACAGCCTGAAAATACATTCAGCCTAACCTCTGCACATAAGAATTATCATTTGCACATGAAAGTGACTGGTTATGTCTTTCCACCTCAGCTTTGAGTAAGCACTACAGTTGTCAAACTAAATCCAGTCACAAACAAGTGAAAGGACTCTTCTAAAGGTGGAATTGCTAAAACAGGAGCTGTGATTAAAGCTTATTTCAGCCCTTCTATAATTTGTATTTTTTCAGCAGTCCATTGGATCTGATCTGACTCTCCCTCCAACAGCTTAAAGTATAAACCCTGGGTTTTCTGATCATAAAAGTCAATTCATAATTCGCAATAGTCTATTAAGCAAAAAAAAAAAAATTCTGGGTTCCCTCTGTCTTTGGTAAAGGGTCACCAATTGTTACAGTCATATTATTTTCTGGGTTGATTTTTTGTTGGTCTTCACTAATCAGATACCCCAATATTTAACTTCTTTTTCTACACATTGTAACTTTTTTTGAGAGTACCTCAGTCTCTGATATCCTAAAATGCTAAGCAAATCCAGTGTGGTCTTTTTAAAAACTCAGTTTCTAAGTAATTTTAAACTTTTCATGCCATAATAGCAGTTATAACTGGAGAAAAAGTTTTATCAAATTTAATTATGTGCCAAGATTTCTTTCATAAATTTCCCTTCATGAACCTTACTCTGACATCCATATGCCATTGATGACATGCTTGGACTCTCCATTTTGCCACATATTTCCCTCTTTTTTAGATAACCAGTCATTTTATTTGAGGATAAAATTTTATTGTATATAATCCTTTTTTATTTTTGAGTTGGAGTCTCACTCGGTTGCCCAGACTGGAGTGCAGTGGCCGCTCCCAGCCACCGCAGACTCGACCTGCTGGGCTCTGGCGATCCTTCCACCTCAGCCTTCCAAGTAGCCGGAATTACAGGCATGTGCTACCACACCCGGTTGATTTTTTAATTTATTGTAGAGATGAGTTCTTGCTGCCCAGGCGGGTCTCGAACCCGCGGACTCAGGCCATCCACTCACTTCAGCCTCCCAAAGGCATAATCCTTTATTATGTTTTTCATTTGTTTGTTTGTTTTCTTTTGGCTTTGGGGTTAATGTATGTGTGCGCTTTCAAGTTTCTTTTGCTGTATTCTCTGTTGATTCTGTGCTCTGCTGTTCTCTTGAAAAGTGTGTGGTCATTTTTTTTTTCTTTCTTCTGTGCTTATAATACCTGTTTAAATGTCTCCTGAAGAGCTGGTCTGGAAGCTGCATAAGTCCTTAGGGATTGAATGTCTGGGAAGGATTTTAATTCTCCATCACTGATAAAGCTGAGCTTGTTTTATTTACTCTTTCTAACCATTCCCTATTTCCTGTAGGATTCTGGGACCAGTTATTGGTGACTTCCATTGTTTGGGCACCACGGTCTGGTTTCTCAGGAGTTTTGTCTTTGGTAGACTTGGAATTGCCAGAGGTTTTCCTCTGACTTATCCTCATTTGTGACAGATAATCTTGTTTTTATCTTTAGTTCTGATCTTCAGTGTCTGTGGGAGAGGCATTCCAGTCTGATTTTTGCTCATTCGCCTATTCTTCTTCGATTTGGCTCTGGTTTTGATCTATTTTGAAATAAGATGGTGGATGGGAAGATTTGCTCTCTCTTGTAGTTTTTGACATCCGAGTAAAGTGGGCTGTGGGGGTGCTAGGAATCAGATGCTACTTGCAATTCAAAATGTTCACTTATTGTGGTATGTGTTCCCTGAGATTCACACCCTACCTCCACTCTATATGATGATGAAAAGCAGAAAACAACACACACTATGATACAATCTGGGAATAACAACAAATCAAGACGAACAAACCACCACCAAAACACAAAAATCCAAGAAAACTAAACACACACACGCATGTCTAGTACAAAGTGAATAGAGAAGAAAGACAAAAAGAACAAAGGGAGGGTAAATAAGGGGAAAAAAGGAAAAAGAGATTCAGGTGGAACCCTTACACATATAATGACACACCCCTTACACTATAAAAAAAATTAATATTAAAAAAACCAGCCAGGCTCGGTGGCTCAGCCTGTAATCCCACCCCTTTGGGAGGCTGAGGTGAGTGGATTGCCTGAGCCCACGAGTTCATTACCCGCCTGGGCAGTGATACCTCATCTCTACAATAAATCAAGAAAACAGCCGGGCATGGTAGTACACACCTGTAATTCTGGCTACTCAGAAGGCTGAGATGGAAGGATCGCTGGAGCCCAGCAGGAAAGGCTGCGGTGACCGGGAGCGGCCACTGCACTCCAGTCTGGGCGACCGGTGAGACTCCAACTCAAAAAACAAACAAACAAACAAACAAAAAACCCAGAAGAACAAAAGAGCAAAAAACAACAACAAAAATCAAAAGATGAACACTCAGTTATTCACATACACACATAAACGGAGAGTGACAAATAAATGAAAGAAACAGAAAAAGAAAACAAAAATTGTGGGGGGGGATACAGAACAAAGCCTCACATACACATTCATACACAAAGAAAAAATATTTTAAAAATAGATGAGCTAACAAACAGAAAATTTTTAAAACAAAAAAATTGAAAATTTGTAAAACAACAGAACAAAAACAAAACATTCTGTCTTCTTGTGGTAGGCTCTGTGATTGTTCCTCTAGTCAGATCTCTCCTGCAGAGCCATCTCTTTCAATCTCTTTGCAGGGATCCATGTAGGGAAGGAGAAGGGACAGTGGAGGTGAGTGGGGCTGCAGTCTTCCCTTCCCATTCTTGTATAGTCAGGGAGATCTCTGTTGGGGATGTACTGGATAGTATATTCCCCGGTATGTACTATCACAAGACTGCCCCAGCCAGGTCTATCCTAGAATGAGGTTCTTCTATTGCAACTAATGACCAGGCTCCGTCTGAGTTTTTCCATCTCAGTGTGGCCAGTTTTGTGAGTCTGATGTTCAGAGGATTGCTGGGGAGGAGGAGATTTGGGTCAGCCCCAGACTCACCACTGTTCTCTTTGGAGTTCTTCCTCGTTCTTTTCTGGCCACACCCTTTGTACTGCGGCTGGATCAAGGTAGGAGCTCGTGTGCTTGGAACACAGCACTCATTAGGTCCCTCTGCAGTTGGTGCTATAGGGTATTTCCTCTGGACCACGATCAAGCTCTGAGTAGTTGATCTGCCAATTACAGTTCAGAACTCTGGACCCAGTCTGAAACCACTTCCAGCTCCCTACTGGGTGCTGAAGCTCTCTCTCCAGTAATCTTGCACTCCAGCGGCTCCGGTATGACAGGCGATGTTGTGCATCCTGGCCAAGCGAATCAGCTGGATTCAGCAGGCTTTTCTCAGGTGCTTTTCTTGGAGGCAGCAGACATTTCCTCACATGATCTTGTGAGCTGCCCTCTAATTTCAGGGTTTTGGGGGCTTGCAGTCGCCCTCAGAGGGGGACCTGGGTGCATGCAATCAAGTATCCCTTCAGAAGGACATTCATGCTCCCATCAGTGCCCACATACTCACACAGAGAGTCTGTACTGTCATTTGCCTCCACGGAGATTCTTACAGCCCGACCTGTCAGCCACAATATTAAGCTCCACCATCTAATCCTTTCAATTTTATTTTTCCTTTATAGTTTTCCATACCAAAAATTCTCCCTTATACATTTATTTGCATTTTTCTTTACTTTTTGGTTTTTTATTTATTCCATACCATTTTACAAACTTTTTTGTCCCCTTTAAATAATTCTTCTATTGGTTTCTTATTCCACCCACTTAAGTTTATGTAACATTTTAGCAATATCAGACCAGTTTTGGTAACAAAATTAACCTTTAGAAAACCCTGTCCCACAGAATCCTCTGCATGTGTCCTGTAGTACTTCCTCATTTGGTCTGTATGTCTCTGAAGTAAGGCAAATGGAGTTTCTGCCTTCTCTTTTTGGGCCTTAAAATCTGTAGAGACATTCTGAAATCTCGAGGTTGCTTCCCTTAATAATCAACTCCCTCAGATTCTGCACTTTAATTTTATACTCTTGATTATTATTGTCCAACCCAGGATCTACATTTAGAAACTTTTTATTCGGCTGACTGAACGTCCATCCCTGGAGAGTGTTCCCATTCCCATATAGACATTGAAACCCTCTTGATCACTTGCCTTGGTCTTGTTACAACAGCTACCCCATCAAAACCTTAAAATTCTTTCTTTGGAATCTCTTGGGTAATGTTAGAGTGAGAATTTTTATCTCTCTCTTTCTTGAGTTCTTGAGGCCTAGAATTTTTTATCCTCATTTTCAGCTAACTTGAGTACTCAGCTCCATGTAATAGGAGTTGCTTTAGTCCCTGGTTGATCTCTTTGCCTGAATTTACCTATGTACTCAACCTCCCTACTGAAGGATTTTTGCACAACCTGAGATTAGCTTCATCTGTTTCTGACCTTTTCCCTCTCAGGGGAATGGAACCATTGGCTGGGGTATCACACTCATTTCATATTTACATTCAACTGCTGAGAGTTCCCCAACAACCAAAGCAGTACTTATAGACAAATGTTTTCTACCTTGGTTTGTGCAGGGGATTGTCTGTTTGCCCCAGTTGTATTCTTTTTTTCCCTCTCCTGTGTTGCTTTTGCTGCCTCTGGAACAATAGTCTTGGGCTTATCTGCAGTCCCGTGCAGCTGTGATGTCCAAGTAGAGTAGGCCACACAAATTTGAGTGGGATGCATCTCTCCCTCTGCTGATGTTTCCCTGCTGCAGATGCAGGAGTATCCCAGAGGACTCCCTAAATAGTGAAGAATGAACTCATTTGTATACAATCAAAAATGGAAGCAAAGATGTGAAGTACAGCAGAAGCAAGACTCTAATGATGATCTTACAAGATAGTATGTCTGGTGTGCAGTCACACCCAGAGCAGTGATAGTAACCAATTTTTTCCTAGTGTGAAGGTCTTCCCCTGGTTTCTCATTTGACCAAGGACTGTGATGTCACAATTTTTTCTGTGCATGATTTAAGGGGTTTTTAGTCCAAATCAAGCTAAAACAAGTAGTTTCTACTATTTGATTGGAGAATTTGAGCTTCCTCATTTCTGAGTAAGTTCCATTTCCCCAATATAACTTTTACAATGTGCCTTTTTTTTTCTTACAGTCCTTTGGTTGTGTCTAATTTTTAGTATGTGCTCTTGGTCATGTTAGCAGCAGACTTCTTTTTATTTTATGAAAATGAATCATCTTTTGTCATTCACACTGGTCCACCTTTGTGCTGGGTGCCACATTGACTGCCGCCCCCCCTTATGGGTAAACCAGTGACTGCCCCTTCTCCTTGATGGATGCCACAGTGATTCACTTTCTTTTGTGATACTTGTCCCAGTAACTGTTTCTTTTTTGCTATGGGTGCCTCAGTGACTGGCTCTCCTCTAGTGTTTGTTGCCTCATTGATTTGTCCTCATCTGTGATTTGGGCATGATTGACTGGCCCTCATCTTTGATGGGTAACCCAGTGACAAGCATTCTCTGTGACAGGTGCAAAAGTGACTGGCCCTCCAACCTTATGGGAGTCCCAGTGGTCTTCTCTCTGATGAATGCCCCAGTGACTTGCTCTTCTCCATTATGTGTCTCAATTTCTGCACTTCCCCCATATAGGTGCGCCAATCATTACCTCTTTTCTGTGAAGGGTATAACAGTGATTAGGCTTTCTCCATAACAAGTGTTTCATTTTCTGAGCCTCGTTTTTGATTGGTGCTCCAGTGCCTGTTCTTTCTCTAAAATGAGTGCCACAGTGAAAAGCCCTCTTCTGTGTTGAATACCCAATTGACTGTTTCTTCTATGATTGGTGCCTAATTGACTGGGTGTCCTCTCTGAAGTGTACACAGGTGACAAGCCCCTATCCTTAATGCATGTCCTTGTGACTGTCTCTCCTCTGAGGTGGGTACTCCAGTGACAACTACTCCTCTATGATAAGTGCACCAGTGACAGCCAATCCTTTGTGATTGATGCCCCAGTGACAGGACCAGCTCCATAGTGGGTGCCCAAGTTACTAGTTCTCCTCCATTTGCATGCCCAAGTGACTAGACCACGTCTGTAATTGGTATCTTATTGGCAGGTTTCCAGTATAATGGTTACCGTACTGAGTAGCTCTGTTTTGCGAAGCTTGTCCCAATGACTGGTCGTCCTCAGAAATGGGTACGTCAGTGACTTGCCCTCCTCTGTTATGGATGAAACTGTGACTTACCTTTCTCTGTTTGATCATGTCAGTAATTAGTGTTCCTATGTGATGGGTTACCAGGTGACTGACCCTTCTCTGTGATGGGCGCCCCAGTGACTGGCCCTTTTCTGTGATGGCTGTCCCAGTGATTGGACCTCCTCTGTGATGGGTGCCCAGTGATTTCACCTCCCTCTATGATGGATGCCCCAGTTAATGTTCCTCCTATGTAACTGGTACACCAGTGCCTAGCTTTCCACTGCCATTTATGTGTTAGTGATTTGGTTTCCTAAATAATGGATGCCTCAGGGACTAGTCATTCTCCATTATGAGTGCCACTGTGTCTGTGCCTTCTCAGTTATTTGTGCCACAGTGAGTGTCTCCCCTTCATAATGGGTGCCCTAATAGCTAACCTTATTTGTGTTGGGTGGCCCAGGAAATAGACCTGCTCCATAATGGGTCTCACGGTGAGAAACACTCCTTTATGTTGGATATTCTAATGAATGACCTTGCTTAGTGATGGGGGACCCAGTGATATGTCTTCTTTTGTGATGCCTATCCCAGTGACTGTCCCCACTCCATAATATGTGCCCCAGTGGATGACCCTTGTGTGTTATCAGTGCCATAGTGATAAGCCCTCCTCTATGATGGGTGTCCCATGGAATGATCTTTCTCTGTGATGGGTGCCTCAATGATTGGTCCACCACTGTAATATCTGTTCCAGTGACTGACTCGCTAATGTGATGGGTAACTCAGTGACTGCTCTCCTCAGTTGAGGCCCTCATTGACTGACGCTTCTCTCTGAAACATGCCCCTGTTACTGTCCCTCCTCAAGAGTGTTGCCCCAATGACTGACCCTCCAATTTTATGGGTATCCCTCTCACTAGTCTAGTCTGGCATTGGTGTCCTGTTGTCTGGCACTCCCTTATGATAGATGCCCCAATGACAGCGCCACCTCTATAATTAGTACCCCAGTGATTGTCCTCTGTGATGTGTGTACCAGTAACTGGCTCACTTTGATAATTAGTGTCCCAGTGACTAACACTCCTATGTAATGATTGCCCCAAAACTTACCATCCTTTCTTATAAGTGCAACAATGACAAGTCATCCTCTGTGTAGGATTCTCTCTGACTAGCCCTCCTCTGTTAGGGATGACTCTGTGACTGGCCCACCTGGTGAATGGTTGCCCCAGCAACTGGTAGTGCATTTTTATGGGCACACCATGGACAGACACTCCTTTGTAATTGGTGCCTCAGTGATTATACCTCCTCCATAAAGGGTGCCCCAGTGATTAGCCCTCCCTTTTGATGATTGTCCTAATTCTGGCCATCCTCCATAATGGGTACTCCAGTGTCTTTCCCTTATTTGTACTGGGTGCCACAGTGATTAGCCTATCTCTGTATTGGGTTAACTGCAAGGGGTACTTCTGTGACTGGTCTGTCAATGTGATGGCAGCTTCAGTGACTGGCCTTCCATTGTGTTGGGCGCCACAGTGACTGACCCTTCTCTGTGATGAGTGCCCCAGTGACTAAACTTCCACTGTGATGGGTGCCCCTGTGACCGGACTTCTTAAGTGATGACTGCCCCAGTGACTGACCTTCATTTTTGATGTGTGCCATGTGAATACAATTCCAATGTGATGGGTGTTCCAGTGACAAGACTTTCTCAGTCATGCATTCCAAAGCGAATGATCCTCCTTTGTGAAAAATGTCTGAACCCCCTTTGTGATCAGTTCCCCAGTGACTAGTTAGCCTCTGTAATTGCTGTCCCAGGACTGGGCTTCCTACATAATGGGCGCCCTACTGACTAGCCCCCCTCTGTCATAAATGTTCTAGTAGCAGGTCTACTCCATAATCAGTGCCAGTGTGACAATAATTTATCTATGATTAGTGCCCCAGTGACTGGTCTTGCTCTGTAATGGGTGCCTCTGTGACTGACACTCTTCTGTGATAGTTGTCTCAGTGATTGACCTTCCTTATTGATGGGTATGCCAGTGACTGAACCTCCACCATGATGGTTGTCTCAGTCACTGGTACTTGTCCATAATGGGTGCCACAGTGAATGGCACTCTTCCCTTATAGGTGTTTCAGTAACAATCCCTTCTTTGTGCGAGTGTTTTAATACTAGGCATCCTCTGTAAGAAATGCCTCTGTGACTGGCCCACCTCTATAATGGGTGTCAGAGTGACTGGCCCTCCTCTGTTATGGGTGTCACAGTGATTGCTCCTCCTCTGTGATGGTGTCCCATTAAGGTACTCCCCTGTGATTCCCAGTGATTAGCCCACTTCTGTGGTATCTGTCTTATTGACTGGCTCTCATCAGTGATGGGTGCATCAGTGACTGACTCTCTTCTGTTTGGTGCCTCATTGATTTGTCTTCATCTGTGATT
>NW_007260793.1:0-8112 GCF_000164805.1 Carlito syrichta
AACTGGCTAGCTGATTTAACTAGGTAGACACCTGGCTAGCCAGCTGACTTAATTAGCTAGCTACCTAACTAGCCAGGTGGCTAGCCAGCTGACTTAACTAGCCGATTTAACCAGGTAGCCAGTTGGCTTTTCAGCTGACTAAAGTAGTGAGCTACCTAGCTACCCAGTTGGGTAGCCACTTGAATTAATTAGCTGACTTAACCACCTAGGCAGCTGGTTAGCCAGCTGACTCAACTAGCTGACATAACAATTTATCTAGCTGGCTAGCGAGCTGTTATAACTAGCTGAAAACACTAGCTAGACTGATGGCTAGCCAGCTGACATAACAAGCTAGCTACCTAGCTAGCCAGCTGGGAAGTCAGATGAATTAACTAGCTGAATTAAATGGCTAGCAACCTGGCTAGCCAACTGACTTAACTAGTTTGCTACCTAGCTAGCCAGCTGGCAAGCCAGCTGACTTAACTATCTGACTTAAATAACTGGCCTTCTTGCTAGTCAGCTGAATTAATTAGCTTGCTATATAGGTAGCCAGCTGACTAGACAGCTGACTTAACTAGGAGACTTAACTTGATAGCCAGCTGTTTAGCCAGCTGACTTAATTATCAAGCAACCTAGCTAGTCAGCTGCCTAGATGGCTGACTTAACTATGTGACATAAATAGCTAGCCTGCTTGCTGGACAGCAGACATTACTAGCTAGCTAACTAGCTAGCCAGCTTTATAGCCAGCTGATTAAACTAGGTTACTTAACTAGCCAGCCAGCTGGCTTGACTGTTGACATAAGTAGCTAGCTACCCAGTTAGCCAGCTGTCTAGCCAGCTTACTTATCTGGGTTACTTTACTAACCAGCCATCTTGCAAGCAGGCTTATGTAACTGCATAGCTACCAAGTTAGCCAGCTAGATAGCCAGTTGACTTAACTATTTAGCTACCTACATATCCCACTGTCTTGTCAGCTGACTTAGCTACCTAACTTTCTAGCTAACCAGTTGGCTGGCGAGCTGACTTAACTAGTTGACTTAACTAGCAAGCCAGCTAGCTAACTGGATAACTAGGCAAGTGGATAACCAGCTGACTTAACTAGCTGACTTAACTATCCAGCCAGCTGTTGTAACTAGCTGACTTAACTACCTAGCTAGCTAGTAAACCAGCTGACTTTCCTAGCTGAAATAACTATCCAGCATCCTAGCTAGCTATCTAGCTAGATAGCTGACTTAACTAGTTGACTTAAGTAGCTAGCTGACATAACAAGCTGACTTAACTAACTGGCTACCTAGCTACCCAGTTGACCTTACTAGCTGAAATAACTAGCCAGACAGCTCTCTAGCCATCTGAATTAACTAGCTTTTTAACAAGAAAGCGAGATGCCTAGCCAACTGAATTAACGAAGTAACTTAATTCGCTAGCCAGCTGGTTAGCCAGCTAATTAATCAACTAATTGGTTAACGTGCTAGGCAGCTGGCCAGCCAGGTGACTAAACTAGCTGGCTTAACTAGTTATCCAGCTGGCTAAGCAAGCTGCCTTAACTAGCTCTCTAGCTCTCCAGCCATCTGCATAGTCAGTTTTCTTAACTAGCTGACTTAATTAGCTAGCCCTCTGGCTAGCCAACTGACTTAACTAGGTCACTACCTAGCTAGCCTGCTGGCTAGCCAACTGAGTTAACTAGCTCTCTTAAGTAGCTTACCTGCTTTCTTGCAAGTTGAATTAAGTAGCTTATTACATAACTAGTCTGCTGGCTATCCAGCTGAAATGACTAGGTGATTTATCAAGCTAACCAGTTGTCTAAACAACTAATTTAAATAGCAAGCTACATAGCTAGCTAGAGGGCTAGTCAGCTGACTTATCTATCTAGTGACTTAACTATCTAGACAGATGGCTATACGGTTGGCATAACTAGCTTGTTACCTAGCTGGCAAGTTTGCTAGCAGCCTGACAACAAGCTGATTTAACTAGCTAGCCAGTTGAATAGCCAGCTGACTTAATTGCCTAGCTACGTAGATAGCCATCAGTCTAGACACCTGACTAAAGTAGCTGACTTAACGAAGCAGCCAACTGGCTAACCAGCAGACTTAACTAACTAGTTACCTAGAGAGACACCTGAATAGCCAGTTGACTTAGCTAGCTGTCATAACTAGACGTCTGATTGCTAGCCAGCTGACTTAACTAGGTGACTTAACTAGCTAGCCAGCTTACCTAACTAGCTGACTTAACTAGCTAGGTACATACCTAGTCAGCTGACTCAACTAGCTGCTTTAACTAGCTAGATCCCTAGCTATCTATCATACAGCCAGCTGACTTAACAAGCTGACTTAACTAGCTAGATAGCTGACATATCTAGCTGAATTAACTAGCTAATTACCTAGCTATCCAGCTGACTTAACTAGCTGAAACAACTAGCAAGCCAGCTGTCTAAGCATCTGACGTAACTAGCTTTTTAATAGCTAGCCAGCTGGATAGACACCTGACTTAACAAGTTGACTTAACTAGATAGCCCATTGGTTATCCAGCTTATTAAACCAGCTGACATAACTAGCTTGCCAGCTGGCTAGCCGGCTGTCTTCATTGCCTAGGTACCTAGCTAGCCAGCAGCCTAGCCAGCTGACTTAACTAGCTGACTTAACGAAGTAACCAGCTGGCTAGCCAACAGACTTAACTAGCAAGCTACCTAGCTAGACAGCTGGATAGCCATATGACAACTAGGTGACATAACAAGATAGCCTCATGGCTTGCCAGCTCACTTAACTAGGTACCTACCTAAATAGCCTGCTGCATTGCTAGCTGAATTAACTACCTAACTACCAAGCTAACATGCTGGCCAATGAGCTGACTTAACTGCATGATTTAACTAGCTAGCCAGCTGGCTAGCCAGTTGATTTAACTAGCTAGCTACCCTGCTTTGCAGCTGACTAGACAGCTGACTTAACTAAATGACTTAAATAGCGAGCTACCTAGCTAGTCAGATGACTGAACTAGGTGACTTAACTAGCTACCTAGCTAGCCAGCTAGCTAGGCACCTCACTTAACTAGCTACTTATCCTGCTAGTCAGCTGGCTAGGTAACTGACTTATCTAGCTGACTTAAGTAGCTAGAATACTGGCTGTCCAGCTGAATTAACTAGCTGATTTAAGCAGCTTGCCAGCTGGCTAGCCAGCTGACTTAACTAGCTAGCTACCTAACTAGCTAGCTTGGAAGCAAGCTGAATTAACTAGCTGACAGCTTTCTAGCCAGCTGGATATCCAGCTGACTTAACTAGCTTGCTACCTAGCTAGCCAGCTGTGAAGCCAGCTGAATTAACGAGTTGACTTAACCTGCTTGAAAACAGGCTAGCCAGCTGACTCAATTAGCTGACTTAAATGGTTAGCCAACTGGCTAGCCTGCTGACTTAACGAGCTCCCTACATAGCTAGCTAGCTGGTTGCCTAGTTAAATCAGCTGGCTAGCAATTAACTAGCTTACTTAATTACCTTGCAACCTGGATAGCCAACTGAAATAACTAGCTCGCCTCTTAGCTAGCCAACTGCCTAGCCAACTGATTTAATTAGCTGACATAAATAGCTGGCCTGCTTGCTAGTCAGCTGAATTAATTTGCTTGCTATATAGTTAGCCAGCTGGCTAGCCAGTTGACTAAACTATGTGACTTAACAAGCTAGCCAGCTGCCAAGCCAACTGAGTCAAATGGCAAACTACCTGACTAGCAAGTTGGATAGACAACTGACTTAAGTAGGAGATTAAACTAGCTAGCCAACAGTCTAGACTACTGACATAATTATCTAGCTACCTAGCTAGCTAACTGTCTAGTCAGCTGACTTAACTATGTTACTTAACTAGCTAGACAGCTGGCTAGCAGGCTGACATAGCTGCCTAAGTACATAGTTAGCCAGCTGGATAGCCAGCTGACTTAATAATCTAGCTACCTAGATTACCAGCTGTCTATTGAACTGACTTAACTAGGTTACTTAGCTAACTACCTAACTGGCTATCCAGCTTACTTAACTAGCTAGCTACCCAGCTAGGCAGCTGGCTAGCCAGCTTACTTAATTTGCTGATTTAACTTGCTAGCAAGCTAACTTAACTAGCTGACCTAACCAGCTAGCTACCTTGATTGCCAGCTGGCATAACTAGCTGGATTAACTAGCTAGCTACCTAGATAGCTATCTAGCTAGTCAGCTGAGTTGAATAGCTGACTTAACAAGCTACAGAGTTGACATAACTAGCTGACTTATATCTAGATTCCTAGGTTACCAGCTGATTTAACTAGCAGAATTAACTAGCTAATCAGATTGTTTTTAACTAGCTAACCAGCTGGATAGCCAACAGACGTAACGGGCTGACTTAACAAGCTAGGCAGCAGGCAGCCAGCTGACTTAACTAGCTGACTTAACCAGCTAGTCAGATGGCTACCCACGTAGCCAGCTAGCTGACTTAACTAACTGGTTGCCTGCCTAGCCAGCTGGCTAGCCAACTGGCTTACCTAGCTGACTTAAGATAGCAAGCTGGCAAGCCAGCACACTTAACTAGCTAGATACTTATATAGCCTGCAGTCTAGCCAGCTGACTTAACTGTCTTACTTGAATAGCTAGCCTGCTGGCTACCAAGCTTACATATCTAGCTAGCTACCTGTCTAGCCAGCTGGCTAGACAGCTGACTACATTACCTGAATTAACCAACTAGACAGTTGACTAGCCAGCTGACTTAACATGCTGACATCACTAATCAGCCAGGTAGCTATCTAGCTGACTTAACTAGCTAGTTACATACATTGCCAGTTGGCTAGCCAGCTCTCTTATCTAGCTGGATTAACCAGCAAGACAGCTGGTTAACCAACTGACTTTACTAGCTTGCTACCTAGCTAGACGTCTGGTTAGCCAGCTGATTGAACTAGCTGAGTTAACTAGCTAGCTACCTAGCTTGCTGGATAACTTATATAGTTAGCTAACTAGCTGGCTACCTATCTAGCCAGCTGAATTAAATAGTTATCTAACCAGCAAGCTACCTAGCTAACAAGCTGACTTAATAGTTAGTGGCCTAGCTAGCTTGCTGACTTAACCAGCTCGCTAAATGGTAAGCTTACTCTTATGTAACATGCTAGCTTGCTGACTTAATCATCTGACTTAACTCGTTAACTAAAGAGCGACCTAGCTGACTCATCAAGCTGACTTAACTCATTAGCTAACTAGCTAACTTGCCTACACAACCAGCTGACACAAACCGTTTGCTAACTAGATAACAAGCTGATACAACCAGCTGGCTTAACCCGTTTGTTATCTAGCATACTACCTCACTCAACCCGCTGACTTAAGCCATTACCTAAATAGCTAGCTATCTGTCTTAACCATCTGACTAAATTAGAAATCTGACTTAACTAGCTGACTTAGCGATCTGACTGAACTACTTAGCAAACTGAATTAACTGTCCGACTTAACAAGTTAGCTAGATGACTTAACTATCTGAATTAAAAAGTTAGCTAACAATTTAACTAACTGAATAACTAGCTACTTTAATAGTTATCTAACTAGTTAGGTAGCAGACTTAATAGGTGACTTAAATAGTGAGGTAACTAATGAGCTAGCTTACTTAGCTACTTAGCTAGTGAGCTACCTGACTTAGCTAGCTGACTAAACTAGTTGGCTAACGAGATGACTGGCTGACTTAATGAATTGGTTAACGAGTTAGCTAACTGTTTTAACTAGTTGGCAAACGAGTTAAATAGCTGGCTTAAGTAGTTTGTTAACAAATTAGCTAAATGAATTACCTTGTTGGCTAACGAGTCGGCCAACTACTTAGATTGTTTAACACGTTGGCTGCCTCCTAGGCCAACTTGTTATCTGGCTTAACAATTCGGCCGACTAGCTGGCTAACTATTTAGCTTGGTTAACAAGATGACTGATGAGTTGTCCCACTAGTTAGCAATGTTAACTAGTTGCTAGCTCGTTTTCTGACCTAACTAATCGGCCGACAAGTTAGCTGATCTAACTAGTCAGCAGACTAGTTAGCTGTGCTAACTTGACGGCTGATAAGTTGGTCGACTAAGTGGACGATTGTTTAGCTAACTTTACTACTTGGATGGCTAGATGGCGGACCAGTTACCAGACTTAACTAGTCGACCAGCACGTGAGCCAACAGGTGAGCTGACTTAACTAGTTGGTCAGCAAGAGAGCTGACTGTTCAGCTGACTTAGCAAGTCGGCCAGCTAGTGAGCCGACTGGTAAGCTGCCTTAACTAGTTGGCCAATGAGTGAGCCGACTGGCTAGCTGACTTTAATCTGCTGGTGACTGAACTGACTGGTCAGTTGACTTTATTTGGCTGGCGAGTGAGCCGACTGGGTAGAAGACTTAACTAGTTGGCTGGTGAGTTACCAGAGAGGTGAGCCAAATTAACTAGTTGGCCATCGAATGAGCTGATGGGGGAGATGACTTAACTAGCCGGCCAGTGAGAGCGATTTGTGAGCTGACTTAACTAGTCAACTGGCGAGCAACCCGACTAGATAGCTGTCCTGTTGTCTTGAGAACAATTCAAAGAGTTATTTGAACTTTTGGCAGGCAAGTGAGCCGACTAGTTTGCTGACTGGTTGGAAGGTATGCGAGCAGACTAGTTAGCTGATCTAATGGAAAGCGAGCAAGGCCACTAGTTATCTGACCAGCATTCTGTGTTGTTAGCCAACTATTTAGCTAAGTAACTAGCTGATTATAGTTAATTATAGTTAATTATAGTTAACTAGCTTATTAAGCAACTAGCTGATTATACTTAAGCTGACGTAACTATATAGCTGACTACCTAGCTGGATATGTGGCTGACATAACTAGATATCAAGCCGCGTATCTAGCTGTCTATCTAACTGACAACGAGCTTGCTAACTTGCTAGTTAGCTGGCTAGTAGACTTAACTATCTTACTGATTAGTTAGCTGACTAGATAGCTGACTTAAATAGCTAGCTGACAAGCTACCTGACTACCTAGCTCATTCAACTAGCTAGCTGTATAGTTAACTGACTTGATAGATGACTTAACTAGCTAGCTGGCTAGCTAGCTGACTTAACTAGCTGACTAGTGAATTGACTGGCTAGCTGGCTAGTTTCCTGACTTAACTAGCTAGCTACCTGGTTGGCTAGACGGCTAGCCAGCTGGCTTTACTAGCTAGTTACCTGGCTGGCTATTTGGCTAGGCAGTCAGCTAGCTAGCTAGAGGGATGGCCTGCTGGCTAGCTAGTTGAATTAAATAGTCAGCTGGCTGGCTGGACCTTCTCATAGCCAGCCTGCTTAGCTAGCCAGCTACCCTGCTGGTCAGCTGGCTAGCCAGCTGGCTTAAATAGATGGCCACCTACCTGTCCAGTCTGTTAACCAGCCATTTTAACTAGCCAACCACCTAATTAGCCAGCTGGCGAACCAGCTGAATTATCAATCTGACTTAAGTGTATAGCCATCTGGCATAACTAGCTAGCCACCAAGATATTCAGTTGGTTAACCAGCACTCTTAACTATCTGACTTAACTAACTAGCCAGCGGGCTAGCCAGCTGACTGAATTACCTAGCTACCTACCAAGCAAGGGGGCTAGTCAGTTTACTTAACAAGCTGATGTAACGAGCTAGTCAGCTGGCTAACCAGCTGACTTAACTAGCTGACTACAAGCTAGGTAGATGGCTAGCCACATGAATGAACTAGCTAACTTAACCAGCTAAGCAGCTGGCTAGCCAGCAGACTCAACTAGGTAACTTAACTCGTTAGCCAACTGGCTAGCCAGCTGACTTAACTAGCTGACATCACTAGATAGCTAGGTGGCAGGCCAGCTTACTTAAATAGCTAGCTACATACATATCACACTGGCTACCCAGCTGACTTATCTAGCTTATATAAAGAATTAGCCAGCTGACTAGCCAGCAAACTTATCTAGCTAGCTATCTTGCTAATCATCTGGCAAGTCACCTGACTTACCTAACTTATTCAACTAGCTAGGCTGCTGACTTAACTAGCTGAGTTAACTAGATAGCTACTTATCTAGCCAGCTGACATACATAGCTGATTTAACTAGCTAGCTACCTAGCTAGCTATCATATAGTTAGTTGACTTAACTAGCTGACTTAACTAGCTAACTCACTGACATATCTGGCTGACAACTAGCT
>NW_007260794.1:0-6358 GCF_000164805.1 Carlito syrichta
TTAAGGTTTCTGGTGGGTGGGGGACGCCCCTCCCACATCTGCCTTTGTGTATAAAAGACCCATTTTAATTCCCAATAACACACATCGCTTCTGCACTAGACTGGAGTCCAGTCTCTTTCTTTCTCTCTCTCTCTCTCTCGCTCTTTCTTTCTTCTTCCTCCCAATCGCCGACGCCAACTCCACCTTTAAGGTACCCTGAACCTGGGTGAAGCTGGATTCCGGCAGTCGACATCCTTGTCTTCTTTTCTGGTCTTAAAATCTTGGCCTGACGTGATCCTCCCGCGGAAGCCTGTCCTCCCCCCAGGTTTTCTGGGTTTTGCTTCCCTTTGAGGTGGGGGCTTGGTATGGTGTCCAGCCTGGTCACAAGCTCCTGGGTTCCAACCATGTTTCCATCTCGGCATCCCTGATTGCCAAGGAGACAGGCGTGAGTCAACTGGCACACTCCACCCCATTGGATGTTTGAGAGTCATGCCCTCCCTTTCCACAAGACAGCCCCTTCGAGGATTGAGCAGTTTGAACTTGGGGAATGAGGCAAGTCGATGGGTGGTGCCCTGACAGAGACATGACTGTACACCAGGCTCTCCCTATGGGAGGGGCTCAGTGGGTGACTCTGTCCACACTCTCCAGGGTCCCAGGTCATTGGAAAGGAGCCAGTCTCACAGTGGGGCCTGAGGTGTGTGGAGTCTTGGTGTGAGTGCTCATGCCTGTCATCCCATCATTCTGGGTGGCTGAGATGGAAGAATGGCCTGAGTCTCTGTATTCGAGACTAGCCTGGGCACCTTGGCAAGATCTTGTCTCTACAAAAACAAAAAATGAGACAAGCGTGGTGATGAACACCCGTCGTTAGGGCCACTCAGGAGGCCGGGGTGGGAGGTTCACCAGTCCCCAGCCAGTGAAGGCCACGGTGGCTGACAGCAGGCCCCTGCACTCCAGCCTTGGTGACAGAGCATGACTCTGACTCAGAATAATAATACCAACCACCACCACCACCACAACCACAAGCTGGGATCAGTATATCAGCCTGGCATCGCCACCATTCAGAACCCCAGGTGAGTGGACAGCCTGAGACTATGGGTTTGACATTAGCCTGGAATATGGGGTGAGACCTCGTCTTAGCCATCAAAAATAAATTGAAAGATTAGCCAGGCGTGGTGGCCCAGGCCTGTGGTTCCAGCCACTCATGGGGCCGAGGTAGGAAGATCACCTGAGCCCAGTTGTTGGAGTCCGAAGTGGCCATGAGCATGCCCCTGCAATCCAGCCTTGGTGAGTGGGTGGGATTCCGACTCCAAATAATAATCACTACCTCCACCACCAACACCAATGCTGCCACACAGAGCGAGGAGTCACTCTCAGTGTTGGGAGAAAAACAGGCACGTTCTGGCCTGTTATTAATGGGAGGTTTCATGTGTGGCCACCAGGCATGTCTGTGCTACACCTTTGGCTACTTGCCCCAGAAGGCCTGCACCCACCCTCCACAACTGTACCCAACAGCAAAGACATGCATGAGCTCATGGGACAAACGACCCTGAGTTAGGATAGCCATCAGGTTTAGAGCGATCAAGGTGGTCTGACAATGACAAGGCCAGCCCAGGTTCAGGTTGTCCTCTCTGTCACCCTTGGGCGAGGGTAGGACCCCTTCCTCTCCCAATCACTGCATTGTCCCCTGCCCACACGGACCTTTAAATGGGGAGCCAAGGATGCCTATTGTGACACATGTGGGAGGCGTCTTCTTTGTCACTGTAGTCTCCAATGGCTGCACTGAGGCTCGATTGGCATGATTGTTGTTTCTGGGGATTCGACATCTGGGGCTTACGTGGTCCTTCCCCCTCAACCCTCGAGCAGCCCAGACTATGGGGACCACCACATGACTCAATTTTGAGGACCTCTTACTGAGACAAGGTCTGGCCACATCACCTGGGCTTGTCTTTGATTCCTGGGCTTAGGGCCGCCTCACACCTCAGCTTACAAGGGTGAGGATCTGACGGCTGTGAGCTATGGTTTCCAGTCTGGAATTGCATGTTTGATATGGAAAGGAATGCCCCAGGACAGATGCCACCACATCCCATGTAGCCGGGACCGTGGGTGCCACCACATGTGACTCCAGAATTTGCCTTCTGTGGACCAATGAGGTCTTGGTCCATGGCCCTGACTGGTCTTTTCTCCCAGGCTTAAGTGGTCCCCTGGATTCGGCCTCCCAAAACCACAGTCCGATTGTCTACCGGTCCACCATTTGTCGAGAACTGTAGGCCCAAACTTAGGCCTTCCTTCCCAAATGATCTCTGTTCATGAGGATCCCAACTCCGTACAGTAATGGATGCTCTCCTTTTTTCCTTTTTTTTGAGTCAGTGCTTCACTCAATCACCAATGCTGGAGGACGGTGGCTCACACCCGGCTACTGCAGCCTCAACCCGCCAGATTCTGGCGAGCCTGTCGCCACCTTCCAAGTAGTCAGAACAAGAGGCACTCGCCACCATGCCCAGTTCATTTGGGATGGAGGGTAGAGATGAGGTCTCACCAAGGTGCCTGGTTGGATCTCATACCACGAGCTCAGGCTGGCTGGTGGTCTCGGCCTCTCAAAGCCCTGGAGTGAGCATGCCCCTGTGCAAAGGCTTTGGTGACAGAGTGAGATTCTGACTCCAAATATTAATAATCACCACCACCAGGTCAGAGGCCACCACATCCTGTGTAGCTGAGACCATGGGTGCCACCATGCATGGCTCGAGTGTTTGCATTCTGGGGAGCATTAGGTCTTGCTACATGACCCAGGCTGGTCTTGAACTCCGAGGCTCCAGCATTCCCCTGCTTCAGACAGCCCAATTGTCTGCCAATCTACTGTCTTTCGGGAACTCTCAGCCCAAGCCTGAGGCCTCCTTCCCCAATGATCTCTCTGTTCACAATGAACCCAACTCCATATACAAATGGATGCTCTTCTTTTCTTTCATTTTATTTTTGTTTTTGAGTCAGAGTCTCACTCTTTCACCCAGGCTCATTGGCAGTGGCTTGCTCCTGGCCATTGCTACATCAGCCTGCCGGGCTCTGGTGAGCCATACACCACAGGCCTACCAAGAAGCTGGAATAACAGGTGCTCACCAACATGTAGAGAAGAGTTCTTGCCCAGTTACCTGGGTGCATCTCGGACACATGTGCTCTGGCTGGTCGTTGGCCTCAGTCTTCCAAAGCACTGGCATGATGAGGTTGAGCACCTGATCCTGGCCTCGATCCTTCATTGAAAATGGACCAGAAGACCAGGTGTGGCAGCCCTTGCGTGGAATGCCAGTGCACTGGGGGCCAAATCAGGAGGATGGCTGTAGCCCAGGAACTCAAGGCCAGCCTGTACCATGCAAGGATAACCCACCTCCACACCCATCCAAACAGGTGGTGTGGGGTTGGGTACCCATCTTCCCAGACACTCCAGAGGTTAAGGTGGGAGAATTGACAGAACCCATGATTTCAAGGCTGATGGTGAATGACGGTCATTTTTTTCATATCCCTGCCTGGGCCACAGAGCCAGACCCTGTCTCCAAAATCATCAGAATCATTCACAGATTCTCAACTGTCCATTGTTTGTTCAAAGGGTGACTGGCTTTAGAGACAGAAATAATGGGACTTGGGATAAGAAATATCGCTGGGTGAGGGATGTGTCCCTGTCCTTTCTTGGCAGAAGGTCCTCATTGCCAAGTAAGAGGGCCGGCTTATCTGGGGCACAATTCTCACCTCAGAGAGGAGAGCTTGCAGGAACCCAGCCAGGGAGCCTCTGGACCTCCCACACCAAATCAGGAGCAACTATTGGACTGGGTTGGGTTGGAATGTGCCAAGACTGCAGGACCCTCGTATGTGGGGGAGATGGTGGGGGAAAAGACTGAGGGCAGAAGGTGTGAAGGTGAATTAATTTCTTTGTTGACACAGAATTTCTCTCTTTTTCTTTCTTTCCTTCTTTCCTTCTTCTTTCTTTATTTTCCTCTCTCTCACTTTGTTTCCTCACTAGGTAGCCCTGGCTGCTCTCAAATCTCCCAGCTCGAGCCTTGCTCTCGGCCTCAGCCTCCCAAACTGCTGAGATCACAGGTTTTCCATTTGGTTGACATCCTGCTCTTCCTGACTGGTCTTGAACTCCGGGCCTGAGGTGATCTTCCTGCCGAGGCCTGCCTTCATGCAAGTAATTATGGGTTTTGTTTGGGGTCGAGGTGGGGGCTTGCTATGGTGTAGAGCCTGGTCTCAGCTACTGGGCCCAGGCCATCTTCCCATCTCGGCCTCCCCAAGTGCCAAGGAGACAGGTGTGAGTCAACTGGCTGGCACCAGCACTTGCGATGGTTTGAGATTCACACCCTCCTTTTCCTCAAGGAGGCACCTGGGAGGAGCGAGTGGGTCCACTCTGGGGAATCAGGTGGGTGGAGGGGTGGTTACCCCAGTGGAAAAATGTCCCTGTGCCAGGTGCTCACTCAGGTGGGCTTGGCGGGCAACTCAGACTACCCTGTCTGGGTCCTGGATCCTCTGAAGGAAGCGGGCCTTGCTGGGGTCTCAGAGTGGGGTGTGAATGCCGGATGCAGGTGATCAGGTCTGTCACACCAACCCTTTTGGAGGCAATGGTGGGAGGACGGCCTGAGACCCTGGGTTCGAGACCAGTCCCAGCACCTTGGTGAGACCTTGTCTCTACAAGAAACCAACAAAATGAGTTGAGCATGGTGGTGTGTGCCTGTCGTTCTGGTCACTCAGATGGCCAAAGCAGGAGGATCACTGGAGCCCAACCTGTGGAAGCCATGGTGGCTGAGAGTGGGCCCCTGTGCTCTGGCCTGGGTGACAGAGCTTGACTCTGAATCAGAATAATAATACAAACCACAACCACCTCAACCAAAGGCTGGGCTTTAGGGCTCAGCCTGGCATCCCAGCCACTTGGAGGCCGAGGCAAGTGGACAGCCTGAGTCTGCGGTTTCGAGACCAGGCTGGGACACTGGGCGAGACCTCATCTCAGCCATCAATATTAAATCCAAATATTAGCTGGCTGTGGTGGTGAAGGCCTGTGGTTCCAGGCACTCTGGGACCGAGTTGGGAGGATCACCTGAGAATGACAGGTAGAGTCCGTGGTGCCCGTTAGTGTGCCCCTGCGCTTCAGCCTGGGTGACAGAGTGGGATTCCAACTCCAAAGAATAATAATCAGCACTACCAACACCACCGCCACCCCTGCAATACAGCACGAGGAGTCAACCTCAGGGATGGGAGAGGAAAAGGCACTTTCCCACCTGTCGTTTGCTGGAGGTTTTAAAGGTGGCCACTGGGCACATCTGTCCCATGCCTTCAGGCACGTGTCACAGAAGGCCTGCCTCCATCCCCCACACTTGTGCCCCATGGCAAAGTCACAAGTGAGTTTATGGAAGAGATGGCCCCAAGTTAGGGCAGCTGTCGGGAACAGAGCGATAATGGCGGTTCAGCAATCCTGCAGCCAGCCCAGGTTATGGTAGACCGGTCTGCCCTCTTCAGGTGAGGAGAGGGTCCCTTCCTCTCCTAATCCCTCCTTCGTCCCCCACCCATGCACATATTTCCCTGTGGACCTGCAGACACCTGTCGTGATGCACGTAGGAAGCGTCATTTTTTTGCTGAAGTCTCCATCTGCCAGGCTGGTGTGTGGAACCACGATGGTGGCTTCCCGGGCCTTGACCTATGCAGATCAGGCATTCCTCTTTCCTGGGCCCCAGAGCAGGTGGGACTCCGTGGGCCATCACGCCTGATTCGATTTATGGGACCTCCCACCAGGACGAGGTCTGGCCACTTCTTTTGGGCTGGTCTCCTAACCCTGGGCTCAGACAACCACCTGCCTCAGTCTCCCAGGGTGCATGACTAATGGCCGTGAGACACAGTGCCTTACCTGGAATCACAGGTTCTGTCAGCAGGAGTGACACTAAGGAACATCCTGGGATGGAGGCCACCACATTACTTGTAGCTGGGACCACGGGCTCCACCATGTGCCACTCCAATATTGGTGTTCCAGGAAGTGACAAGTTTTCGCTACATGGCCCAGACTGGTCTCAAACTCTCGGGCTCCAGCAGTTCCCCACCTTGGCCTCCCAAAGCCACAGCCCAATTGTCTCCATATCCACTGTCATCGGGGACTCTAGCCCCATGGTTGAGGTCTCCTTCCCCAAAGATCTCTGTCTTTTCACGATGATCCCAACTCCATACACAAATGGAAGCTCTTCATTTCTTTCCTTTTTTTGAGTCAGAGACTTACTCTGTCACCCAAGCTGGAGGGCAGTGGCTAGCTCTCGGCACTGCAACCTCAGCCCATGGGACTGCAGTGAGCCTTCTTCCCCAGACATCTCAGAGCTGGAATGACATGGGTGCACCAACCACACCCGGCTCATTTGGG
>NW_007260794.1:6443-12159 GCF_000164805.1 Carlito syrichta
TTGGGATGGAGAGTAGAGATGAGTTTTCTCCATGTTGCCCAGGTACATCTTGGACCCATGGGCTCAGGCCGGCTTCTAGACTTGGCCCCCAATTCGCTGTGAGGATGAGGCTGAGCCCCCAAGCCCAGTCTTGATCCTTCGTGAAAACAAACCAGAAGGCTGGATGTGGAGGCCCACACCTGGATTCCCAGCGCTCTGGAAGACTGAGGCAGTAGAATGACTGGAGCCCAGGATTTCAAGGCCACCAAGTCCACGCAGGGAGACCCCATCTCTGCACCCATCTAAACAGGTGGTCTGGGGTCGTGGTACCCATCATCCTGGCAACTCCAGATGCTGACGCAGGAGAATCACTGGAGCCTGCAATATCAAAACTGGAGGAAAATGAAGGTCATGTCTCCGGCCCAGGCAGTGGCCACAGAGTCAGACCCTGTCTCTTAAAAACATCAGTATTGTACACAGATTCTCAACTGTCCCTGGCGTATTCAAATGGTGACATGCTTTAGAGCCAGAGAAAATGGGTCTGGGGGTGAATAAATGTGCCCGGGTGAGGTATGTGTCTCCGGCATTCCTTTGTGGAAGGTCCTCGTTGCTGAGTCAGGGGGCTGGCCTGCCTGGGACACATTTTTCACCTCGGAGAGGAGAACCAGCAGGAACCCAGCATGGGAGCCTTAGGAACTCATGCACCAAAACGGGGGCAGCCATTGGGGATTGGGGCTCAAAAGTTTCGAGCTTGGGGGACCCTCACATGTCGGGGGGAGGACTGAGATCAGAAGGATTTCAGAAGAATGCATTTGTCATTCCTTCCTTCCTTCCTTTCTTTCCTTCCTTCCTTCCTTTCTTCTTTGGGTCGAGGTGGGGGCTTGCTATGGTTTCCATCCTGTCTTGAGGTCCTGGGATATGGCCATCTTACTGTCTCGGCATCCCCGATTGCTGGAAGACAGGTGTGAGTCGCCCAGCCATCCCGCCCCCCAAAGCTTTGAGAGTCACACACTCCCTTTCCCCAATTTGCTCCCTGAGAGGAGCGGGTGGGTCCACCCTGGGGAATAAGACAGGTGGAGGGGTGGGCGCTATGGTGGAAACACAGCCCTGTGCCAGGCACTCCCCCTAGGGAGGGCTTAGTGAGCAACTCTGGCGCCTTTCTCTGGGGTCCAGGTCTTAGGAAGGGAGCGGGCTTCACGGTGGCATCCCAAGAGGGGTGTGGAGGCTGAGAGTGAGGGCTCACATCTGTCATCCAGGCACTCTGGGAGGTCAGGGCAAGAGGATGGCCTGAGCCCCAGGTTTGAGACCAGCCTGGGCACCTTGGCAAAACCTCATCTCTACAAGAAACCAAAAAAATGAGCCAAGCATGGTGCTGCACGTCTGTCATTCTAGCCACATGGGAGGCAGAGGCAGGAGGATCACCAGAGCCCAGCCAGTGGAGGCCATGGTGGCCATGGGTGGTCCCATGTTCTCCGGCCTAGGCAACAGAGTGGGACCCCTACTTAGAATATTAATACCAACCACCACCACCACCACAACCACAGGCCAGTCTCAGGGGCTCAGCCTAGCATCCTGGCCTTTTGGAGGCCCAGGGGAGTGGATGGCCTGAACCTGCATGTTCGATACCATCTCAGGACCCGAGACGAGACCTCGTCTTGTCCATCAAAAATATATCCAAATATTAGCCAGGCATGGTGGTGCAAGTCTGTGGCTCCAGCCACTCGGTGGGCCGAGGTGGGAGGATCGCCTGAGCCAGGTAGGTGGAGCCGGTGGTGGACGTGAGTGTGCCCCTGTGCTCTGGACAGGGTGACAGAGTGGGATTCTGACTCCAAATAATATTCAGCACCACCACCACCACCTCAGCCACACAGCGTGAGGAATCACCCTCAGGGATGGGAGAGGAAAAGTCACTTTCCAGCCTGTTATTTGTGGGAGGTTTCAAAGTTGGCCACTGGGCAGGTCCATCACGTGCTTTTGGCAATGTGCCCCAGAAGGCTTGCCTCCACCCTCCACATTCGTGCCCCATGACAAGGACGTGTGTAAGCTCACAGAGCAGAGGGCCCCGAGTTAGGGTGGCAGTTGTGCACAGCGTGATCAAGGAGGTCCAGCAACGCCAAAGCCAGTCCCAGTTTTGGTTGCTGTTCTAACACATTCGGGCAGGGGGAGGGCCCTTTCCTCTCCCGATTTCCCAATCACCCTCTACCTACGCAGACCTTTCCCTGGGGATCCGTGGACGCCCCCCCTTGATGCACGTGGGAAACGTCTTTTTTGTCGCCAGAATCTCCGTTGGGTGGTCTGGGGTGTGGCGGCACAATCGTGGGTCTTGGGACCTCGATATGCAGGGCTCAGGAAGTCCTCCTACCTCAGTCCCTGAGTAGCTGGAACTCCGGGGGCCACCACGCCTGACTCGACATTGAGGACCTCTCACTGAGAGGTGGTCTGGCCACATCTTGTGGGCTGGTCTCTGACTCCTGGGCTCAGGCAACCTCCTGTCTCTGCCTCTCAGGGTGCGGGGCTGACAGTCATGAGCCACAGTTGCCAGCCAGGACTCGCACACTCTGTTGGTGGGGGCAATGCAAAGGAATGCCCTGGGATGAAGGTCACCACATCCCATGTAGCCAGGATCGTGGGCTCCACCACACACAACTCAGTGTTTGCATTCCAAGGAGTGATGAGGTCTCACTACGTGGCCCAGGCTGGTCTCAAAAACCCAGGTTCCAGCTGTCCTAGGTTCCTCCTTGGCCTCACAAAGCCGCAGCCCGATTGTCTGCTATCCTCCATCTTTTGGGAACTCTGCGCCCAAGGCAGCAGCCTTCTTTCCAAATGATCTCTGTCTGTTCACAATGATCTCCAACTCGATGCAAAAACGGATACTCTACTTTTTTTCCTCTTTTCTTTTTTTTTCTTTGAGTCAGAGTCTCATTTCATTGCCCAGGCTTTAGGGTGGTTTCTCCCTCCTGGCCACAGCAGCCTCGGTCCACTGGGTTCTGGTGAGTTTTCTCTGGCCTTCTAAGGAGCCAGAACAAAAGGTGCATGCCACCACATCCGGATCATTTGGGATGGACAATAGAGATGAGTTCTCACTGAGTTGCCTGTGCAGGTCTCGCCCTGCGGGCTTGGGTCAGTCACTGGCCTCAGCCTCCCAAAGCACTGGGATGATGAGGGTGAGCCCCCAATCCTGGCCTCAATCCTTCTTCGATAACGAACCAGAAGACCTGGCACTGCATCCCATACATGGAATCCCAGTGCTCTAGGAGGCCGAGGTGGGAGGATGGCTGGAGTCCAGGAGTCCACGTCCAGTCCGAGCCACTCAGGGAGACCATGTCTCCACACCCATCCAAACTAGGTGTCTGGGGTCAAGGTGCCCATTGTCATGGAACCACCACCACCTCCTCAACCACAGGCCAGGATCAGGAGTTCAGCCTGGCATCCTGGCCTTTCAGAAACACAGGCAAGTGGACAGCCTGAAGCTGCAGGTTCAACAATAACCAGGGACACGTGGCGAGATATCATCTCGGCCATCAAAAATAAATCCAAAGATTATCCTGTCATGGTGGCGCAGGCCTTTGATTCCAGTCACTCAGTGGGCAGAGGTGGGAAGATCACCTGAGCTGGGCAGGTGGAGTCTGCAGTGGCCATGAGCATGCCCCTGTGCTCGGCCTGGGCAAAAGATTGGGATTTTGACTCCAAATAATAATAATCAGCACCACCACTGCTCAAAGCAGAGATCTTCACTGGGGGAGGGTTGGAGCTGGAAGCTGCCAAGCTTATGGGACCCTCATATGTGGAGGGGCTGGGGGGAAGTACTGAGGGAAGAATGCTTGCAGGAGAATGGATTTCTTTGTTGAAAATCCATAGATTTTCTTTCTTGCTTGCTTCCTTTCCCCCTCTCTCTCTTTTGTGTCCTCACTAGGTAGCCCTGGCAGCTGTCAAACCGCCCAAATTGGGCCTTCCTCTCGGCCTCGACCTCCCAAACTGCTGCAGTCACAGGATTTCAATTTGATCGACATCCTGTTCATTCTGCCTGGAATTGAACTCTGGGCCTGAGGTGATCCTCCTGCCGAGGCCTGCCATCTCCCAAGGTTTTCTGGGTTTGTCTTGGGATCGAGGTGGGGGCTTATTATGATGTTGATCTGCTCTCAGCACCTGGGCTCTGGCCATCTTCTCGTCTTGGCCACCCCGAGTGCTGAAGAGACAGGTGTGAGTTGCACGGTTGGCCCCACATGAAGGTTTGAGAATCACACGCTCCCTTTCCCAGAGGTGAACCCTGGGTTAGTGAGCGGGTCCATTCTGGGGATCGAGGTGGGTGGAAGATTGCACACCCCATGGAGACAGGGCCCTGTGCCAGGCCCTCCCCAGGGGTGGGATCAGCAGTCAAATCCCGCTGCCCTCTCCGGGGTCCCAGGTCATCTGAAGGGAACGGGTCTTGCAGTGGGTCCCTGAGAGGGGTGTGAAGACCGGGCATGGGGGCTCATGCATGTCATCCTAGTGCTTGGGAGGAAAAGGTGAGAGGATGATCTTAGCACCCGTGTTAGAGACCAGCCTGAGCACCTTGGCGAGACCTCATCTCTACAAGAAACCAAAAAAATGAGTCGATCATGCTGGTGCATGCCTGTTGTTTCAACCACTCGTGAGGCTGCAGCGTGAGGATTGCCAGAGCCTAGCTGGTGGAGATCACAGTGGTCAAGAGTGAGCCCCTGTGCTCCAGCCTGGGTGACAGAGCAGGACACTGACTCAGAATAACCACCACCACAACCACAGGCTGGGCTCAGGGGCTCAGACTGGCATCCTGGCCCTTAGGAGTCCGAGGCAGGTGGATGGCCTGAGGTGCGGGGACGAGACCAGCCCAGGACACTGGGTGAGACACATCTAGGCCATCAAAAATAAATCCAAAGATTAGCCGGGTATGTTGTCACGGTCCTGTGGTTCCAGCCACTTGGGGGGCCGAGGCGGGAGGATCACCTGAGCCTGGCAGGTGGAGTCCTCAGTGCCTGTAGCATGACCCTGTGCTCTGACCTATGCAACAGAGTGGGATTCCAACTCTAAATAATAATAATCACCTCCACAGTCATCACCCCCACCCCTGCCACCCAGTGTGAGGAGTCAACCTCAGGGATGGGATTGGAAAATTCACTTTACTGCCTGTCACTCATGGGAGGTTTCTAAGGTGGCCACTGGGCACGTCTGTCCTGTGCTTTCAGTCATGCGTCCCAGAAGGCCTGCCTCCACCCTCCACACTCATGCCCCATGGCAAAGACGCATGTGAGCTCCCAGAAGGGTCGACCCTGAGTTAGGGCAGCCATCAGGCACACAGCTACCAAAGGGGTCCAGCAACACTGAGACCAGCCCACGTTCTGGTCGCCCAGCCTGCCACTTTTGGGGGGGCAGATCCACTTCCTCTCCCAATCACTCCATAATACCCTGCCCACGCAGACCTACCCAAGGGAGTCGTGGACACCTGTCATGATGTATGTGGGAGGCATCTTGATGCCGGAGTCACCGTCTGCCGTGCTGCATGTGGCAACACGATCATGGCTGCCAGGGCCTCATCTTGTGGGGCTAAGGCCAGTCTTCCCGCCTTAGACCCTGAGAAGCTAGGACTCTGGGGACAAGCCTGACTTGATTTTGTGCTCCTCTCATCAAGATGAGTTCTGGTCACATTGCCTAGGCTGGTGAGTGACACCTGGGTCCAGGCAGTCTCCCACCTTGGTCTTCAGAGGGCACAGGGCTGACAGCC
>NW_007260795.1:0-6804 GCF_000164805.1 Carlito syrichta
CTGGTGCTGAGTGTGCAGTGAGCTTGTGTCAGTGTCCATCACCGTGACCTTTCTCCTCCCTCTGCTTGCCCTGTGCGTACTTGGGCTCTCATTGGCTGCCCAGTGAAGAGAGGAGAGTCCCTCTGGCCGTCTTAGCCATCTGGTGTTGGTGAAGGGTAGGGACGAGGGCATTGGGGATCAGGGAGCATCCCTAAAATGGCCAGATGGTGAGGGCCACGCAGAGAAGCAGACCCAGCACTGAGCCTCCTGTCTGGGAAGCCTGAGGCTTGCCTCTCTGCCTGTGTGACCCCTTCCTTGCAGAGTGGTCTTCACCATGATATTGGGGACACTCCTGTCCCCCCAAAGTCACTGGTTCTTTGTGCAGAGATGTTGGGCACCTGTCGCGGTGACTGATGGGTGGCATGTCCCCTCCAGGCCTGGAACCATGATTCCCTCCAAGAGGAATGCCTTCCTAGGGGTTTCTGGAACCATCTGAAGACCACTTCTCTTCACTTTGTTCAAGAGAAACAAAACTCCTGGAGGCTGAGGCCAGAAATCCCACAAGTGTGAGCTCTTGACCACAAAGCAGATATTGTTCCCACATGCATTCCCCTGTGGGGATGACTCCTGTGTGTAGCCAGAGATACAAGATGGTTCCTGGAACCCTGCCTGGAGCGGCTAGGAGGTAACTGCTTTCGAGTGTGTCCCTTGGGGCCCTGTGCCTGCCTGCTAGGAACCAAGCTGGAGACGCTTCTGGGGTGTCCATCACACACCTCCACTGTGGCAGTTCACCCCACTGTGTTCCAGATCTGCTCCTCCTTGCTGAGTGGCTGCTGTTTCCAAACTGTGACCCTGGTGGGATTGGAGCTCAGAGCATCTGCGTATGGGCCTCTCCTGGTCTCAGAACGCTGCGAGACACTCTGACCTGGTGATGTCTCAGCAGGGGAGGTGGGGTGGGGATTGTCAGTGGCAGGGGGTGATGGGCAGGCTCTGGGGGGCACAGGGAGAGCATCTCTCTGTGGTCTCAGATGCACAGTGCAGTGTATGCTGGCACTGGACATCCAGCCGGTCTTAGGAAACAGAGGCGTGAGCCAAAGTCAGTAAGACACGTGGGGAGTCCTGTTTTTTGTATTTCTGGAGGAGGTGAGCAAGCAAGAGGCAATGACGCTGGCCCTGTGGTTTGTGGTTTTTAATCCACATTGAGCACAGGGGAATATATGATGGAACAGCGATGCCCTTTGGGGCTCTCCTTGGCTGTGTCTGGCCTCAGCCTGTCTCCACCTCCATGTCTGACCTAGGCCCTCATGTCCCCTTCCTGTCTGGCCTTGGCCTCCACGTCCCCTCCATGTCTGGCCTCAGCCCATGTGCCCCTCCATGTCTGACCTTGGTCTCCAGTTCCCTTCATGCCCGTCCTCGGCCTCCTTGTCTCCTCCATCTGCCCTCCCTAAGAAGCGGCACTGGGCAGCCCAAGTGTGGACCCCATAGCCCATCCGAATGAGTTGATGAAGATGCAGGGCCTAGCCCACTTCCTGGGAGATGCTTTGGGAAAATGAGTGTCCCTTTTTGTGTTTTAATAGAAGCTTCCCTTCATGAAATGGAAGCATCTTCAGGTGGGATATCTCACTCAGGAGAAAGTGTTTCGGCTGCTGGCCTGACCCCTCAGAGACAATATATTGTATTCATCCATCTTCTCTCTGTCTCTGTTTCTGTCTCTCTTTGTCTCTGTCTCTGTGTGTTTCTCTCTGTCTCTCTTACTCTGGTATCTGTCTCTGTCTCTAATTGTCTCTTTCTCTCTCTGTGTCTATCTCTCTCTGTCTCTCTGTCCCTGTCTCTCTGTCCCTCTCTCTCTTTGTCTCTCTGTCTCTCTCCATAACTGACTGCCTCTCCCTGTCTCTCTGTGAGTCTCTGTCTCTATTGCTGTCTCTCTCTTTCTTTGCCCTTCTCTCTCTTTGTCTCTCTGTCTTTATCTTTCTGTCTATGTTTCTCTGTCTCTGTCATTCTCTGTCTCTGTCTTTCTCTCTGTCTCTGTCCCTACCTCTGTGTCCCTCTCTATGTCTCTCTGTCTCTCTCTGTCACACACACACACACACACACACACACACACACAAACAGACACACACATTCAGCCCCACTCGGTCCCTGACTCTCTGCCTTGCCAGGAGGTTCTGCTGTGCCTACCCCAAGCCCCACCCCCACTGACAGAGACATCCCCATTCCAGCACCTGCTTCCCGATGACCTCTCAGATCAGCTCAATTCTCAAATGACCTCAGTCCTCTGGTCTCGCCAAGCCCTAGTGCAGAGGCTTCCCCTCCTCCTCCCTCGGGCTATCACCCTTATTTTCTGCTCATCGAGGGCACGTGGTTGTCATGGTCATTACCCTGTGTTGGAGCTTTCCTATGCTTTCTGATGCTAGGAAGCCCCCCCCATCTTGCAGCCTCTGCGCCCACCTTCTCCTTCTAACCTTTTCCCTGAGTCATGACTCCACCGCAGCCCCCCAGCACACACTGCATTCTGCAAAAACCATGTGGCAGCCCCTGTCATGACAGAGAGTTCTGGAAGGCAAGTACAGACATGACTGTTCTCCATCACAAGAGCCCTCTGAGTGCCATGCTGTGCGCATATCTGATTTGTACCCTCAGCCTTGTGAGGTGAGAGGGTGCATCTTCCTTGAGGAGTCAGTGGAGCCCACGATTCTGGGAATGTGAAAGCTTGCATGGCCATGGTCATGAGTGGCAGCCACTTAATCCCACACCAAGGAAGGTTGTGCTTGGCTCCCTGGGCTGGGTTTTTCCAGGTAGGAGGTGGGCTCTGGGAATGTTCGCCCTTTGTTGTGATCCTGCACACCATCAGGACAGTGGGTGAGTATGCATCAGGCAGGCTCTGGGCTGTGGCAGAGGGCTGGCTTGGCCACGCCTGTATCCCTGTGGCCTCTTGGGTGCTCCCAGGCCCCAGCGGCTGCCAACAGCTCATCTCACCTCCAGCAAGGCTCCTTTTCCTGGAACTCTTTTCCTTCCTGCCTCCTCACCAGAGACTGGTCCCTGGTCACGAGTTCTTGAGGTGATTGGGATAACACGGTTTAAAATGCAAGGCTGCATCTTTGGGGCTTTTCACCATAGGACCCAAACACGTTTTTGTTTTCTTTCAAAAATAGAGATGCGACTTACATCCCTACAGTTCCCCCTTGGAAAGTGCACAGGCCGGTGGACTTCAGTGAATTCACAGCCATGTGCACCCTCACCACTGTCAATCTTAGAGTGTTGTTGGCACCCGAAGAGGAAACCCCATTCCCATCGGCAGTCCCTCCTGCTTCTCACCCCATTCCCTGGCAGCTATGGAGCTCTCGTCTCTGTGGATTTGCCTGTTCTGGTCACATCCCATGGGAGTGAATCAGGCAGTGCGTGGACTGAGAGGCAGGGCCACATGTTCTTCACTTCTGCCTCCCCTGTTGGGAATGAGTCTGTCCCCTTGTGCCTGAGCCCAAGGCCAGCCCTTGCCCTGCTGCCTCCTTACATGCCTCTGATGACCTCATGAACACTCTTGTATCAAACCTATCATTGTATCGAGGTGTGATGGTGCATGCTTTTATCTCCAGCTACTCAGGAGACTGGGGCGGGAGGATCACCTGGGCGACATAATGAGACTCCCTCTCTAAAAAGAAAATGTCGTTGTCTGGCCGGCTGGCTTTTGCTTTCAGATCTTCTGGTCCCAGCATGTGTGTTTGTCTACCAAATGGAAAATCATTTGGGCTCATAGATTGAACTAGAAATGCTTGTATGTGGCCTTCATGTGCGCTAACATTCTGTCTTCAAAGAAAAGTCATCAAAGAGTACTCAGGGAGAAGCTGGGAGCCCTTGAGAATGGTCTTCATTCTGAAGCTTCCAGTTCATGGAGTGTGACCTGAGTTTGACTCCAACCTGCCTGGGAGGTCCCTAGGAGACAGGGATGACTTTGCCCTCTGTCTGATGCTTTTAAAATCCGCTTTTTAGCCAAGTGTGGTGGCACATGCATGTGGTTCTGATTACTTGGAAGGCTGAGGATGAAGGATCACTGGAACCCAGAAGGTCAAGGCTTAGGTGGCCATGAGCATGCTGCTGCCAACCTGGGCCACAGGGTGAGACTGACTCAGAAACAAGGCCAGGCTCGGTGGCTCATGTCTGTAATCCCAGCACTTTAGGAGGCAGAGGTGAGAGGACTGTAAACCTCAGCTTGGGTTTTCAGCTAAACCCTCAAACTATGATTACTTTTCCATATATGTTTCTTTGCTGAGAGTGGCAAATGTGCAATGTTTTCAGCAGACCATCGTGTTCCTCCCACTTCCAGGCATCTTTCTAATACAATGATTTCTTTTATTTTGAATGGAGACCAGTACTGAAATTGCTAGAGTAGCATTTCTATTTTTCATATTGGGAAATCCCCATACTGTTTTCCATAGAGGTTGAAGTGACCTATATCACCAGTATAGGCCTGAGTCCAGGGATTTGAGACCAGTCCGGGCAACTTGACGAGACCTCATCTCTACAATAAATCAAAACATTAACCAGATGTGGTGATGCCCGCACATAGTTCCAGCTACATGGAAGATTGAGGCAGAAGGATTGCCTGAGCCAACAGGTTGAGGCTTTGGTGGCTGTGAGCCTGCTGCTGTCCTCTAGCCTGGGCGACGGAGTGAGTCTCTGATTAAAAAAAAATTAGAACTGCATTTTTATTTTTTAGTTTAGAAAAATTAGAACTACAGAAAAATGCCAAGAACAGTATCATGAGCATGAGCTTATCCAATGACCCAGAACTGATGACTGTAAACATGTTATTGTTTTTTCATCCTAAGAGTAAAACATTCCTGCCAAGGTGCACCGCGTCCCCATTTGCGGTCTCTCTCCTCAGAGGCAGATGCTGTCATAACTCAGCATGGACCCCTCTTGTCTCTCATTTCCTTCTCTTATGCATCAGTTAGCACTGTGTGACATTGTGTCATTGCATTAAAAAGGATATGTGCATCTGTTACCATGCTGGGCATGCCATTCCTAACTTGGCATCATAACTTTGAGTGTTGTCTGCTGATAGATCTATTATTGATATTCTCCATCCATCAATCATCCTTCATCCATCCATCCCTCATCCATCTGTTCATATCTCCACTCATCCATTCATCCATCCATCTCTCCATCTATCTATTCATCTGTCTATCTATCATCCTTCCTTCCTTCCACCCATCCATCTTCCCATTATCCATTCATCCATCTTATGTCTGTCCTCCCTCCTTCCCTCCCTTCCTTCCTCCCATCCATCAATCTGCCCATCTATCCCTCCATCCACCCACCTACTCATTCATCTGTCCATCTTTATTCAAATATTTGTTCTTACTATTGTCTCCTTTTCTTATAAGACTTATTATTTATATGAAAGAAATTTAATTTTTTCACAGTTGAATGTTTGTTACCCCCCCCATACAATCTTACTCTGGTTCTCTTTGTTTTATCTTAAGTAGATCATATTTCTATATCTTCATAATCATGAGTATTTTCTTCTACAATATTATATTCTGCTATTTATTGATCACATCCAGAGACATTTTATTTGTTATTTTATTTTCATCACTAACATTTTTATGGTGTTTAAAAATCTATTTTATTTATATTCTCATTTCATTTGAATTCCTTTAAATATTTTTACATACGAATTGTTAACAAATATGTTTTATTTGCTCATATTCCTAATTATCAGAGAAATTCAAATTAAAACCACAATAAGATATCACCTCACACCTTTCAGAATGGCAAAAATTAAAAAGTAACAAAAAATAGATGTTGGTGAGAATTCAGAGACAAGGGAATGCTTATACACTACTGGTGATATAGGTCACTTCAACCTCTATGGAAAACAGTATGGGGATTTCCCAATATGAAAAATAGAAATGCCACTCCAGCAATTTCAGTACTGGTCACCAATTTAAAATAAAAGAAATCATTGTATTAGAAAGATGCCTGGAAGTGGGAGGAACACGATGGTCTACTGAAAACATTGCACATTTGCCACTCTCAGCAAAGAAACGTATATGGAAAAGTAGTCATAGAAGTTTGAGGGTTTAGCTGAAAATCCAAGCTGAGGTTTACAGGAAGGTCCCATGGGGTTGTATTCTCGTCCAAGCCTTGGACACTTCTAGAAGGGGCCCAGGAGAGCACTCATGGAAAAGGAAGGTATGAGTGAAAGTGACAACTTCTCTTCTTTATGTACCACCCAAGCCTCTGCAGCCCCAGCCAGTGAGAGACAGCCTAGGCCCTCTACTGCACTGCTTCTACATTAGCAAGGCTCTGGAGTGCTGTGATGAATCAGGAGAGAGGCACTGGCAGTGACTCAAATGAAGACCACGAAATCCCAGGTCCTGAGGACCACTGGACCCAGTGCCCCCCTAGCTCCCTGTTAAGATTCTCTGGGAAGATCACTTTGGGGGTGGTCTGCATTGCATGGGCTCTTCTTCCTCCCTGCCTCTCCAGATTCCAGCAGTTGCAGCACACCCACTTTGGAAATATTTCCCTGGTGTCAACATATGTTGCAGCCCTTGGTCAGAGTTACAGATGCAGCTTGATCTCAAGAGCCCATCATCACTGTGATAGCCCTTCCCACAAAGCAGGATTGAAACTGGGAGGCAGAACACCTCTGTGCAGTGTGGTGGTGGTGCCTGCTCATCTGAGGACTGAAGGAGAATACCAACTCTCAAATAATAAGACTGCTTTGCTTCCACACATAAGTGAAAGGGGCAGTTCCACCAAGATGAAAGAAAGCCACTCCAATTGTCCAAGAGCACCTGTGTCATAGAGGAGCCTGGG
>NW_007260795.1:7141-10218 GCF_000164805.1 Carlito syrichta
AAAATGACCCAATCCTGATGACAGACATAAAATTCAGACTATGGATGGCAAAGACATTCACTAAAATGCATGAGAATGTGAATGCACCTTCTTTCAGGCCATGAAAACAGTGCACAGAATAAGAAAGACATTCTAAGAATCACACTGAACTACTGGAAATGAGTTCATTCCTGAAATTTAAAAATGCAACAACAAACCTTAACAACAGATTTGACCAGATGGAAGAAAGAATCTCGGTACTTGAGAATCAAATGATTTTTTGTTTGCTTTTTAAAACAGGGTCTCACTCTGTCACCTAGGCTAGAGTGCAGTGGGGTACTCCTGGCTCACTGATGCCTTGACCTGGACTCAAGTAATTCTCCTCTCATCTCATCCTACTGAGTAACTTATGCACTCCACCACATTCAGCCTTTTGTTTTTGGTAAAAATGAGTTCTCACTATGTTGCCCAAGCTGGTTTCAAACTCCTAGGCTCCAGTCATCTTCCTGATTTGACTTCCCAAAGTACTGGGATTACAGACATGAGCCATCGTGCCCAGCCGTGGAGGATCAAGTTAATGAATTAACTCAGTATAGCAAATATGAAGGGAAAAGAATGAAGAAGGAAGAAAGAAGCCTACAACAAGGCTGGGATTACGTACTGAGACCAAATCTACAGTGGATTGGCATCCATGAAAGAGAAGGAGAAACTGAGAACACACTGGCGCAAACCTTCCAAGATGCCAACTAAGCAAACTTCCCAAATCTTGCTAGAGAGATGACCTTGAGATACAAGGGGTCTGGAGAACTCCTTTGAGGTATTACATGATTTTAAAAAACCCAACTATATTAAATAGACATCTACAGAACAGTTCACTAAACAACCATAGAATGTACATCTTTGGATCAGCACATGGGCCATACTTCAAGATTGCCACATACTTGGAAACAAATCAAGTGTGAACAAATTTCAAAAGTCTGAAATCATACCAAGCATCTTCTGAGACCACAGCAGAATACAAATAAATATCATTATCAACAGGAACCTCCCAAATACACAAATACATGGAAGTTGTTTTTTTTTTTTTTTTTGAGTTGGAGTTTTACTCCATCACCCAGATTGGAGTGCAGTGGCCACTCCCGGCCACCACAGCCTTGACCCACTGGGCTCTGGCGGTTTTTCCACCTCAGCCTTCCGTGTAGCCAGAATTACAGGCGTGCTCTGCCATGCCCAGCTGATTTTTGATTTATTGTAGAGATGAGGTCTCGCCAAGTTGCCCAAGTGGGTCTCGAACCCGCAGGCTCAGGCAATTCACTCACCTCAGCCTCCCAAAGGCACAGCATTACAGGGTGAGCCACCGAGCCTGGCTTACATAGAAGTTAAACAATATTCTTTAGTATGTCTTCTGGATTAACCCAGAAGTTAAGTCTGAAATACAGTGATTCCTAGAAACAAATAAAAATGAAGATACAGCATACCCAAACCTCTAGAATATCATGAAATCAGTGCTGAGAGGGAATTCTATAGCATTGCAGGCACCTATCAAGAAAATAGAAAGATATCAAGTAAATAGTCAAATGTTACACCTAAGGGAGTTAAAAAGACAAGAGCTATGTGATCCCAGAGTCAGTAGTACTGTAGAGATTTTCAAAAGAGGGTCACTGCTGAATAAAATGTTTGACTTTCACATTTTAAATTTTGAGGTGGGGAAAGGATTGGGGATCAGAAATTACTTATTGGGTACAATGTTCACTCTCTAGGGAATGGGCCACCGGAGAACCAACCCCCACCACTCTATGATATGTCTACATAACAAACATTCCCGTGTACCTCTGGAATCTAAAATGAAAATGGAAAATAATAGAGTGCCTGTGAGTATTGTTACAATATAAATACTCTGGAGGATGCTTCCTGTTATTAAAACCTGGATTTTTTTTTTTGAGTTGTAGTCTCACTCTGCCACCCAGACTGGAGTGCAGTGGCTGCTCCTAGCCACCGCAGCCTTGACCTGCTGGGCTCTGGTGATCCTTCCGCCTCAGCCTTCCAAGTAGCTGGAACTACAGGTGCGCACTACCACTCCCAGCTAATTTTTGATTTATTGTAGAGATGATTTCTCACCAAGTTGCCCAGGCGGGTCACAAACCCGTGGGCTCAGGCAATCCACTCACCTCAGCCTCCCAAATGTGTGGGATTACAGGCTGAGACACCGAGTCCGACTAAAACCTGGATTTTGCTGCCCAGAGTAAAATCAGGAAGAAGCACCAATTACAGAAAGGTGACTTGCCTGGGTGTGCTGAGTGTGACACACCACAAAAATTGAGTGCCTCAGAAAGAAACATGAATGATGTCTTATGTTTACTCAGTTTTTTGTTTTATGTACATATTTTTATGATCTGGAGATGCATCATTAAGATAGTCCTAAAATGCCAAAGACTGTCAGAAACAGCTGATGTATATCCCAAAGACATGACTCAGTTACCCAACAAGGTACTGCCTGGTTTGTTCCCAGAATGCCACTGTTTCTAGAATTTTAGAATTTTTTAGAGTTTTGCTCTGGTGAAGTCAGCTAGCTAGCTCATTAGCTAAAGAGTTAAGCCAGCTGGTGAAGTCAGCTAGCTAGCTAGTAAGCTAATGAGTTAAGTCAGCTATTTAAGTCAGCTAGCTAGCCAGTTAGCTAATGAGTTATGTCAGCTGGTTAAGTCATCTAGCCAGCTAGATAGCTGATGAGTTAATTCAGCTAGCTAAATCAGCTAGATAACTAGTTAGCTAATTACTTAAGTTATCTAGTTGTCAGCTAGCTAATTAGTTAAATCAGCTAGCTAAGTCAGCTAGCTAACTAGATAGGTCAGCTAGCTTAGTCAGCTGGTTAAGTCAGCTAGTTATCTTGTTAGCTAACTAGCTGAATCAGCTGGTTAAGTCAGCTAGCAAGCTAGTTGGCTAACTTGCTAAGTCAGGTGGTTAAGTCAGCTAGCTTGCTACTTGGCTAACTAGTTAAGTCAGCTGTTTAAGTCAGCTAGCTACCTAGTTAGCTAACAGTTTAAGTCAGCTGTTTAGCCAGCTAGCTAGCTAGTTAGCTAACGAGTTAAGTCAGCTGATTA
>NW_007260796.1:0-6615 GCF_000164805.1 Carlito syrichta
CTGCACTCCCAGTCTGGGTGACAGAGTGAGACTCCAAAAAAAAAAAAAAAAGGAAATCCGTTTCCAGGAGTCCTCATTTCCGGAACCTACAGTGTCTCCTGATAAGGTTTAATCAGCAATCTGGGCTTCTGGGTCCCTCCATTTTCAGAGCCAGTTGCTCCGTGGATACGCTAAATCTGTCAGTAAAGATCCTCAGGATCTTTCTTGTCCTCTTGTTAGTTGTAATCAAGGATCTGGCCCTTGAAGTCCTTTTGTTTCCTGGGAAAATCTATGACCATAATCATATTCCCCAGAATCAAAGGTATATTTTTACAAAATTCCTTGATGCAGGTGACCTCAAAGTACAGAAAATTCTTGTGGATGGGCAAGTAGGAATTGTTATGTTGGTTTTGGAAGATTCCACATTTTGCGGAGGTCTTTTGAAGGGGAACCAGCAATCTTTGATTCCAATTCCCAAAGAGCATTATGGACGTCTTTCTCTTGATATCCAAAAAACTGGAATTCTCGGTCTCCAGGAACCATCTCAGTATCCTGCATAGTGAAGCAGGATGCTGGGTAATGGTGGTCGTCTTATAAAGGAAATTACATGTCATATTGCTAAGGACGTATAAGGAATCTTCTTTATATGAGTCCTCAATCCCAAAAACTACAGGTCATAACCTAAGAGGTCACCACAAATCAGGTTTTGAAGTAGGATTCTGGGTAATGGGAATACTCACATACAGGAAACTTCACTGCCTATTGCTCCCTAAGAATAAGGAATCTGCATTACTCGGGTCCTCAATCAGAAAAAAATTTCAGATCGTCTTGCTATGGGCTAAACACGAATCATGGTGTTTTTGAGTATGAATCTGGTAAATGGAGTCCTTATTTACAGGCAACTCCATGACGTGTGGTCAATAAAGAATAAGGAATCTGGGTTACATGAGTCCTCAATCCCAAAAATCTACAGAACATCTTGGAAAGTGCTAAAAAGGAATCAGAGTTTTGAAGCAGGATGTATCTAATGAGAGTCCTATTATACAGGAGAATACACAGCACCTTGCCAAGAAAGAAAGAGAATCGGGGTTATAGCAGTCCTCAGTCCTAAGAATCAACAGGACATCTACTGTGGGCTAAAAAAGAATCAGGGTTTAGAAGCTGGAGCATAGTTAACAGCAATCCTCATATACAGAATCTACACAATCTCTAACTTAGTATAAATAAGAAAACTGTATTACACGGTTCCTCCATCCCAATATGTACATGACATCTTGCTAATGGCAAAACAAAAATCAGGGTTTCCAAACAGGATTCTGGGGAAACGGAGTCCTCATATACAGGGCATTACACGGCCCCACGCTAAAGAAGAAAAAGGAATCTGTGATAAACTAGTCCACAATCCGAAAAATACTCAGGGCATCTTGCTGCGGTATAAACAAGAATCAAGACTTCAAGCTTGTCTCATGTTTCAGAGATATTTGGCTTGTGGGTATTATGAATCAGTCATTTCAGGACTCCAGCAACATTCTGGTCCTCTTGAGAGTTCTAATCTGGTATCAGGTAGTACAAGTCTCCTAGGTTCCTTGCGACAATTAACTCCAGATTCCCGGAAAAAAAGAATCATTTTGTCATATTTGGATGTAACTTTGTTCTTAAAATGAGCTTAGTAATCTTTAAAATTTCCGTTTGTACTTTATTTGGAGAGGGGCCGAGGGTTTTCCAGTTGCCAAATATTTAGTACGATTTATTAAAATGTAACGAGGATTCATGGAATGCACGTCCCTAGGAAACATCTGGTCATCTGCATTTTGTATACAGGCTTTTGGAATCCACATGGTCAGGGAAAATCAGGGCATCTCCCTGAGAACGGAAAGGGAATCCGTTTCATAGAGTTATCAATTGCCTAAATCTACAAGGTCTCTTGATAAGGTTTAAACAGCAATCTGGGCATCTATGTCACCATATATTTAGTGTGTCTTTTGAAAACGGACCAGGAATCTTGGGTTACAATTCCTCAAGAACTTTATGCGAGTCTTTCTCTTGATATCAAAGCAACTGGAATTCTAGGTCACGAGGAAATATCTTTGCGTCTTGCTGAGAATGAAGCATGAATTTCAGTAATGGGAGTCCTCATATACAGAACGCTACACGATCTGTTGCTAAGCAAGAATAAGGAATCTTGCTTACACGAGTCCTCCATCCCAAAAACCTACAGAGCATCTTGCTAAGAGGTAACCAACATTCAGGTTTTGGGAGTAGGAATCTGGATAATGGCAGTCCTCATATACAGGAAACTGCACTGTGTATTGCTAAAGGAGAATAAGGAATCATGTTTACACGTTTTCTCCATCCCCCAAAAACTTCAGGGTGTCTTGCTAAGGGATGAACACAAATTTGGGTTTTTGAAGCATAACCAACGAAATTAAATCCTCTTATACAGGCAACAGAACAGACTTTTCCTATAAAGAATAAGGAATCTGGGTGGCATGTTTTCTCAATCCCCCAAAAGTACACGGCGTCTTCCTAAGATCTAAACAAGATTCAAGCTTTCAACTCATATATCTGTGAAGAGGAGTACTCATATACAGGCCACTGCACGGCTGTTGCTAAATATAAGGATTCTGTGTTATATGAGTCCTCAGTCCTGAAAATCTACAAGGCATCCTGCTGAGGGCTACAGAAGAATCAGGGTTTTGAGGCATGAATGTGGGTAATATCAATCCTCATATACAGGAAACTACATGGCCTCTTGCTAAGAAAAAGAAGAAATCTCTTTTCCACGGTTCGTCTATCAAAAAATCTACATGACGTCTTACTAAGGGTTAAACAAGAATCAGGGTTTCGAAATAGGAATATAGGGAAAGAGAGTCCACACATACAGGACTCTACACGGCCTCCAACTAAGTACGAATAAAGAATCTTTGCTGTACGTGTCCCAAATCCATAAAATTCGCAAGGTGTCTGCTATGCGACAAACATGAAGCAGAGCTTGGAACTCCCCAAATGTTTTGGAGCAATTTAGCATGCAGATATTATGAATCGGTCATTTCAGGTTTCCAGCAACATTCTGGTCCTCCTAAAAGTTGTAAACTGCTATTAGGCACTCCAATTCCGTTAGGTTCCTCAGAACATCTTGGCCGGATTCCAGAACAAAAAGAATCTTCTTCCCCTATGTGGATCTACCTCTGGTATTAAGGTGAACCCTGTAATCCTTCCCCTTTCGTTTTTCTTTTTATTTTGACACAGGACAAGGGTTTTGCAGTTGCCAACAGTTTAGTACGTATTTTTAAAGGTACACTGGAATCATAGAATCCATGTCTCTAGGAAACTGCTGGGCATCTGTCTTTTGTTATACTGAGTTTGGAATCCACATCGACAGGAAACATCTGGTCATCTTACTGAGAACGAAAAGAAAATCCGGTTCTTGGATTTTTCATTTTCCGGAATCTACAGGGCCTCTTGATAATGTTTAATCAGCAATGTGGGCTTCTGGATACCTACATTTTCAGAGTTACTTACTCCGTGGATACGCTAAATCTGTCATTACAGATTCTCAGGAATATTCTGGTCCTCTTGTTAGTTGTAATCAACGCTCTGTCCCTACAAATCCTTTTGTTTCCTAGGAACATCGACGACCATAATCATATTCCCCAGAATTAAAAGCTATATTGGTAGAAAATTCATCGATTCTGGTGACCTCAAATTACAGAAAATTCTTGTGGGAGGGCAGGTCGGAATTTTGTTTTTGGGTTTGGAAGATTCCACATTTTGTTGAGGTCTTGTGAAGGGGAAACAGGAATCTTGGATTCCAGTTCCCAAAGAACATTATGGACGTCTTTCTCTTGTTATCCAAAAAACTGGAATTCTCGGTCACCAGGAACTGTCTCGTCATCCTGATGAGTGAAGCAGAAAGCTGGGTAATGGATGTCGTCAAATACCGGAAACTACATATCATATTGCTAAGGAAGAATAAGAAATCTTCCTTATATGAGTCCTAACCCAGAACTACAGGCCATCTGTCTAAGAGGTAGCCACGAATCACGTTTCTGAAGTAGGAATCTGGGTAATGGGAGTCCTCACATACAGGAAACTTCACTGCCTGTTGCTAAGTAAGAATAAGCAATCTGTGTTACTCGTGTTCTCAATCCCAAAAAAGCTTCAGGTTGTCTGGCTATGGGTTAAACACGAATCATGGTATTTTCAAGCATGAATCTGGGAAATGGAGTCCTTATTTACAGGCAACTGCATGTCGTTTTGCTAAGAAAGAATAAGGAATCTGAGTTACACGAGTCCCCAATCCCAAACATCTGCAGAGCATCTTGTAATGTGATAAAAAGGATTCAGAGTTTCAAAGCAGGATGTATCTAATGAGAGTCCTAATATAAAGGAAAATACACGGTCCCTTGCCAAGAAAGAAAAAGAATCCAGTTTATAGCATACCTCAGTCAGGAAATTAACGGCCATCTGCTGTTGTCTAAACAAGAATCAAGGTTTAGAAGTTGGAACATAGGTAATAGCAGTCCTCATATGCAGAATCTATATGATCTCTAGCTAAGGAGAACTCAGAAACTTCTTTTCCATGGTTCCTCCCACACAATATCTGCATGACATCTTGCTAATGGCAAAACAAGAATCAGGGTTTCCAAACAGGATTTGAAGAAAGGGAGTCCTCACATAAAGGACATTCCACGGCCCCTCACTAAGGAAGAATAAGGAATCTGTGATACACTAGTCCACAATCCAAAAATTCTCAGGGTGTCTTGCTGCAGAATAAACAAGAATCAAGGCTTCGAGCTCGTCTCATATTTCCGAGCTATTTGGCTTGTAGGTATTATGAATCAGTCATTTCAGGACTCCAGCAACATTCTGGTCCTCTTGAGAGTTGTAATCGGGTATCTGGAAGTACAAGTGCCTTAGGTTCCTCGGGAAAATTACGGCCAGTTTCCTGGAAAAAAGTATCATCTCACCGTATTTGAACGTAACTTTGGTCTTAAGATGAACTTGGTAATCCTTAAGTTTCCGTATCTACTTTATTTGTAGAGGGACCGAGGGTTTTGCAGTTGCCAAATATTTAGTACGAATTATTAAAATGTACCCAGGATTCATGGAATCCACGTCCCTAGGAAATATCTGGGCACCTGGATTTTTAAATACAGAGTTGTGGAATCGACATGGACAGGAAAATCAGGGAATCTTGCTGAGAACGGAAAGGGAATCCGGTCTTGGAGTTCTCAATCGCCGAAATCTACAAGGTCTCTTATTAATGTTTAATCAGCAATCTGGTCGTCTATTTCGCCACATTTTTAGTGTGTCTTTTGAAAAGGGACCAGGAATCTTGGGTTCCAACTCCTCAAGAACATTATGGGAGTCTTTCTCTTGATATCCAAACAACTGGAATTCTAGGTCACCAGGATTTATCTTGGCGTCTTGCTGAGAATGGAGCAGGAATTTCAGGTATGGGATTCCCCATATACAGAACACTACACGACCTGTTTCTACGGAAGAATAAGGAATCTTGCTTACATGAGTCTTCCATCCCAAAAAACTACAGAGCGTCTTGCAAAGAGATAAGCACCATTCAGGTTTTGGGAGTAGGAATCTGGATAATGGTATTCCTCATAAACAGACAACTGCACTCTGTATTGCTATAGGAGTATAACAAATCTGGTTTACACGTGTACTCCATCCCAATAAAATCTTCAGGGTGTCTTCTTAGAGCAAACCACGAATTTTGGTTTTTGAAGCATAAACTTGGAAAAAGAAATCCTCATATACAGGCAACTGCACTGACTTTTCCTAAGAAAGAATAAGGGATGTGGGTGAAACATTTTCTCAATCCCCAAAAAAGTACACGACGTGTTCCTAAGATCTATACAAGACTCAAGCTTTCGACGCCAGTACCTGTGAACAGGAGTACTCATATACAGGCAAGTGCAAGACTGTTGCTAAAAATAAGGAATCTGGGTTGTATGAGTCCTCAGTCCTGAAAATCTACAGGGCATCTTGCTGACGGCTAAAGAAGAATCAGGGACTCGAGGCCTTAATGTGTGTAATAGCAATCCTCATATACAGGAAACTACATGGCCTCTTGCTAAGAAAAAATAAGAAATCTGTTTTCCACGGTTCCTCCATTAAAAAATCTACATGGCGTCTTACTAAGGGCTAAACAAAAGTAAGGGTTTGGAAACAGGAATCTGGGGAAAGAGAGCCTTCACATACAGGACACTACATGACTTCGAACTAATTACGAATAAAAAATCATTGTTGTACGCATCGTCAATCCAAAAAATTCCCACGGTGTCTGCTATTGGACAAACAAGAAACAGAGCTTCGAACTCCCAAATGTTTCAGAGGAATTTAGAATGCAGATATTATGAATTGGTCATTTTAGGACTCCAGCAACCTTCTGGTCCTCTTAAAAGTTGTAAACGGATATTGGGCACTCCAAGTCCGTAAGGTTCCTCGAAACAACTAAGGCCAGATTCCAGGACAAAAACAATATTCTTGCCTTATTTGGATGTAACTCTGTTCCTAAGGTAAATCTTGTAATCCTTCCCCTTCTGTGTCTCTTTTTATTTTGAGAAGGTACAAGGGTTTTGCACTTGTCAAATGTTTACTAGGTACTTTTAATGG
>NW_007260796.1:6813-13705 GCF_000164805.1 Carlito syrichta
AACTTATGAGTACCTTTCTTTTGACTACTGAATATGGAATCCTCATCAACAGGAAAAATAAGGGCATCTTACTGATAACGAAAGCCGGGCTCGGTGGCTCAGCCTGTAATCCCGCGCCTTTGGGAGGCTGAGGTGAGTGGATTGCCTGAGCCCGCAGGTTCAAGATCCGCCTGGGCAGCGAGACCTCATCTCTACAATAAATCAAAAAATCTGCTGGGCGTGGTAGCGCGCGCCTGTAATTCCGGCTACTTGGAAGGCTGAGGCGGAAGGATCGCCAGAGCCCAGCAGGTCGAGGCTGCGGTGGCCGGGAGCGGCCACTGCACTCCAGTCTGGGTGACAGAGTGAGACTCCAACTCAAAAAAAAAAAAAAAGGAAATCCGTTTCCAGGAGTTCTCATTTTCCGGAATCTACAGTGTCTCCTGATAAGGTTTAATCAGCAATCTGGGCTTCTGGGTCCCTCCATTTTCAGAGCCAGTTGCTCCGTGGATACGCTAAATCTGTCAGTAAAGATCCTCAGGATCTTTCTTGTCCTCTTGTTAGTTGTAATCAAGGATCTGGCCCTTGAAGTCCTTTTGTTTCCTGGGAAAATCTATGACCATAATCATATTCCCTAGAATCAAAGGTATATTTTTGCAAAATTCCTTGATGCAGGTGACCTCAAAGTACAGAAAATTCTTGTGGAAGGGCAAGTAGGAATTGTTATGTTGGTTTTGGAAGATTCCACATTTTGCGGAAGTCTTTTGAAGGGGAACCAGCAATCTTTGATTCCAATTCCCAAAGAGCATTATGGACGTCTTTCTCTTGATATCCAAAAAACTGGAATTCTCGGTCTCCAGGAACCAACTCAGTATCCTGCATAGTGAAGCAGGAAGCTGGGTAATGGAGGTCGTCTTATAAAGAAACTACATGTCATATTGCTAAGGACGTATAAGGAATCTTCGTTATATGAGTCCTCAATCCCAAAAAATACAGGCCATAACATAAGAGGTCACCACAAATCACGTTTTGAAGTAGGAATCTGGGTAATGGGAATACTCACATACAGGAAACTTCGCTGCCTATTGCTACGTAAGAATAAGGAATCTGCATTACTCGGGTCCTCAATCAGAAAAAAAATTCAGGTCGTCTTGCTATGGGCTAAACACGAATCATGGTGTTTTTGAGTATGAATCTGGTAAATGGAGTCCTTATTTACAGGCAACTCCATGACGTGTGGTCAATAAAGAATAAGGAATCTGGGTTACATGAGTCCTCAATCCCAAAAATCTACAGAACATCTTGGAAAGTGCTAAAAAGGAATCAGAGTTTTGAAGCAGGATGTATCTAATGAGAGTCCTATTATACAGTAGAATACACAGCACCTTGCCAAGAAAGAAAGAGAATCGGGGTTATCACAGTCCTCAATCCTAAGAATCAACAGGCCACCTACTGTGGGCTAAAAAAGAATCAGGGTTTAGAAGCTGGAGCATAGTTAATAGCAATCCTCATATACAGAATCTACACAATCTCTAACTTAGTATAAATAAGAAAACTGTATTCCACGGTTCCTCCATCCCAATATGTACATGACATCTTGCTAATGGCAAAACAAAAATCAGGGTTTCCAAACAGGATTCTGGGGAAACGGAGTCCTCATATACAGGACATTACACAGCCCCACGCTAAAGAAGAATAAGGAATCTGTGATAAACTAGTCCACAATCCGAAAAATACTCAGGGCATCTTGCTGCGGTATAAACAAGAATCAAGACTTCAAGCTTGTCTCATGTTTCAGAGATATTTGGCTTGTGGGTATTATGAATCAGTCATTTCAAGACTCCAGCAACATTCTGGTCCTCTTGAGAGTTGTAATCTGGTATCAGATAGTACAAGTCTCCAAGGTTCCTTGCAACAATTAACTCCAGATTCCCGGAAAAAAAGAATCATTTTGTCATATTTGGATGTAACTTTGTTCTTAAAATGAGCTTAGTAATCTTTAAAATTTCCGTTTGTACTTTATTTGGAGAGGGGCCGAGGGTTTTCCAGTTTTCAAATATTTAGTACGATTTATTAAAATGTAACGAGGAATCATGGAATCCACGTCCCTAGGAAACATCTGTTCATCTGCATTTTGTATACAGGCTTTTGGAATCCACATGGACAGGGAAAATCAGGGCATCTTCCTGAGAACGGGAAAGAATCCGTTTCATAGAGTTATCAATTGCCTAAATCTACAAGGTCTCTTAATAAGGTTTAAACAGCAATCTGGGCATCTATGTCACCATATATTTAGTGTGTCTTTTGCAAATGGACCAGGAATCTTGGGTTACAATTCCTCAAGAACTTTATGCGAGTCTTTCTCTTGATATCAAAGCAACTGGAATTCTAGGTCACCAGGAAATATCTTTGCGTCTTGCTGAGAATGAAGCATGAATTTCAGTAATGGGAGTCCTCATATACAGAACAGTACACGATCTGTTGCTACGAAAGTACAAGGAATCTTGCTTACACGAGTCCTCCATCCCAAAAACCTACAGAGCATCTTGCTAAGAGGTAACCAACATTCAGGTTTTGGGAGTAGGAATGTGTATAATGGCAGTCCTCATATACAGGAAACTGCACTCTGTATTGCTAAAGGAGAATAAGGAATCATGTTTACACGTGTCCTCCATCCCCCAAAAAACTTCAGGGTGTCTTGCTAAGGGCTAAACACAAATTTGGGTTTTGAAGCATAACCGATGAAATTAAATCCTCTTATACAGGCAACTGCACTGACTTTTCCTATAAAGAATAAGGAATCTGGGTGGCATGTTTTCTCAATCCCCTAAAAGGACATGTTGTCTTCCTAAGATCTAAACAAGAATCAAGCTTTTGACACATATATCTGTGAACAGGAGTACTCATATACAGGTAACTGCATGGCTGTTGTTAAATATAAGGAATCTGTGTTATACAAGTCCTCAGTCCTGAAATCTACAGGGCATCTTCCTGAGGGCTAAAGCAGAATCCGTGTTTCGAGGCATGAATGTGGGTAATATTAATCCTCATATACAGGAAACTACATGGCCTCTTGCTAAGAAAAAGATGAAATCTCTTTTCCGCAGTTTGTCTATCAAAAAATCTACATGACGTCTTACTAAGTGCTAAACAAGAATCAGGGTTTCGATACAGGAATCTAGGGAAAGAGAGTCCACACATACAGGACTCTACACGGCCTCCAACTAAGTACGAATAAAGGATCTTTGCTGTAAGCATCCCCAATCCAAAAAATTCCTAAGGTGTCAGTTATGCGACAAACATGAAGCAGAGCTTCGAACTCCCGAAATGTTTTGGAGCAATTTAGCATGCGGATATTATGAATCGGTCATTTCAGGACTTCAGCAACATTCTGGTCCTCTTAAAATTGTAAACGGATATGGGCACTCCAAGTCCGTTCGGTTCCTCAGAACATCATAGGCCAGATTCCAGGCCAAAAGATCTTCTTGCCATATGTGGATGTACCTCTGGTATGGAGGTGAATCCTGTTATCCTTCCCCTTTCGTGTCTCTTTTTATTTTGACACAGGACAAGGGGTTTGCAGTTGTCAATGTTTAGTACGTATTTTTAAAGGTACACAGGAATCATAGAATCCACGTCCCTAGGAAACTGCTGGGCATCTGTCTTTTGATATAGTGAGTTTGGAATCCACAACGACAGGAAAAATCTGGTCATCTTACTGAGAACGAAAAGAAATCCGGTTCTAGGATTTCTCTTTTCCGGAATCTACAGGGCCTCTTGATGAGGTTTCATCAGCAATGTGGGCTTCTGGATACCTACATTTTCAGAGTTACTTGCTCCGTGGATACGCTAAATCTGTCATTACAGATCCTCAGGAATATTCTGGTCCTCTTGTTAGTTGTAATCAACGCTCTGTCCCTACAAATCCTTTTGTTTCCTAGGAACATTGACGACCATAATCATAGTCCCCAGAATCAAAAGGCATATTGGTAAAAAATTCATCGACTCTTGTGACCTCAAATTACAGAAAATTCTTCTGGGAGGGCATGTCGGAATTGGGTTTTTGGGTTTGGAAGATTCCACATTTTGGAGAGGTCTTGTGAAGGGTAACCCGGAATCTTGGATTCCAGTTCCCAAAGAACTTTATGGACGTCGTTTTCTTGATATCCAAAAAACTGGAATTCTCGGTCACCAGGAACAGTCTCGTCATCCTGAGGAGTGAAGCAGAAAGCTGGGTAATGGAGGTCATCATATACGGGAACTACACGTCATATTGCTAAGGAAGAATAAGGGAATCTTCTTATATGAGTCCTCAATCCCAAAACTACAGACAGTCTTTCTAAAGGGTAACCACGAATAACGTCTTTGAAGTAGGAATCTGGGTAATGGGAGTCCTCATATAGAGGAAACTTCACTGGCTATTGCTAAGTACGAATAAGGAATCTGCGTTATTCGGGTACTCAATCCCAAACAATCTTTAGGTCATCTTGCTATGGGCTAAACACGAATCATTGTGATTTCCAGAATGAATCTGAAAAATGGAATAATTTTTTAGAGGCAACTACATGACCTTTTGCTAAGAAAGAATAAGGAATCTGGATACACGAGTCCTCATCCCAAAAATATACAGAGCATCTAGGGAAGTTCTAAAAGAATCAGAGTTTCAAGCAGGATGTATCAATGAGAATCCTAATATACAGGAAAATACACAGTCCCTTGCCAAGGAAGAAAAAGAATCGGGGTTATAGCAGTTCTCAGTCCTTAATATCACCAGGCCATGTGCCCTGGTATAAACAAGAATCAGGGTTTAGAAGCTGGGACATAGGTAATAGCAGTCCTCATATGCAGAATCTATATGATCTCTTGCTAAGGAGAACTAAGAAACATCTTTTACACGGTTCCTCCCTCACAATATATACATGACATCTTGCTAATGGCAAAACAAGGATCAGGGTTTCCAAACAGGATACTGGGGAAAGGGAGTCCTCATAAAGGACCTTACATGGCCACTCGGTAAAGAAGTATAAGGAATCTGTGATACACAAGTCCAGATCCGAAAAATTGTCAGGGTGTCTTTCTGTGGTATGAGCAAGAATCAAGGATTCAAGCTCGTTTCATGTTTCAGAGATATTTGGCTTGTGGGAATTATGAATCAGACATTTCAGGACTCCAACATCCTTGTACTCTTGAGATTTGCAATCGTATATCAGGTAGTACAAATCCCTTAAGTTCCTCGGGTCAATTAATTCCAAAATACCGGGAAAAAAGTATCATATCGCCGTATTTGGATGTAATTTTGGTCTTAGGATGAACTTGGTAATCCTTATATTTTAATATGTACTTTATTTGTAGAGGGGCCAAGGGCTTTGCAGTTGCCAAATATTTAGTACGAATTATTAAGATGTAACCAGGATACAAGGATTCCACGTCTCTAGGAAACATCTGGGCGTCTGCATTTTTGTACACAGAGTTTTGGAATCCACATGGACAGGGAAATTCAGGGCATGTTGCTGAGAACGGAAAGGGAATCCAGTTCCTGGAGTTCTCTATCGCCCAAATCTACAAAGTCTCTTTGTAAGGTTAAATCAGCAATCTGGGTTTCTATGTCACCATATTATTAGTGTGTCTTTTGAAAATGGACCAGGAATCTTGTCTTCCAATTCCTCAAGAAATTTATGGGAGTCTTTCTCTTGATATTCAAGCACCTGGAATTGTAGGTCACCAAGAAATATCTCGGCGTCTTGCTGAGAATGAAGCAGGAATTTCAATAATGGGAATCCTCATATACAAATCACTACACGACATGTTGCTACGGAAGAATAAGTAATCTTGTTTAGAAGAGGCCTCCATCTCAAAAACATACAGACTGTCTTGCTAAGAGATAACCACCATTCAGGTTTTGGGAGTAGACATCTGGATAATGGGAGTCCTCATATACTGAAAACTACACTGTGTATTGCTAAAGGAGAATAAGGAATCTGGTTTACACTTGTACTCCATCCCAATAAATCTTCAGGGTTTCTTGCTAAGGGCTAAACATAAATTTGGGTTTTTGAAGGATATACTAGGGAAATGAAATGCTCATATGCAGACAAATGCACTGACTTCTCCTAGGAAAGAATAAGGAATGTGGGTGACATATTTTCTCAATCTCCAAAAAATTATACGGCGTCTTCCTAAGTTCTAAACAAGGATCAAGCTTTCGATGTGTATCAGGGATTTGAGGCATGAAAGTGTGTAATAGGAATCCTTATATACAGAAAACTACATGGTTTCTTGCTAATAAAAGAGAATAAATCTGTTTTCCACCGTTCCTCTATTGAGAAATCTACAAGACTTCTTACTAAGAGCCAAACAAGTATCAAGGTTTCAAAACAGGAATCAAGGGAGAGAGAGTCCTCACATACAGGACACTACATGGCCTCCAACTAAATTCGAGTAAAGAATCATGGTTGCACGCGCCCTCAATCCAAGAAATTCCCAGGTTGTCTGCTATGGGACAAACAAGAAACAGATCTTTGAGCTTCCCAAATGTTTCAGAGCAATTTAGCATTCGGATATTATGAAACGGTTATTTCAGGACTCCAGCAACATTCTGGCCCTCTTAAAAGTTGTAAATGGCGTTGGGCACTCCAAGTCCTTTAGGTTCCTCAGAACAACTAAGGCCAGATTCCTGGACAAAAAGAATCTTCTTGCCATATTTGGATGTAACTCTGGTCTTAAAGTGAACCATGTAATCCTTCCCATTCCGTGTCTATTTTTATTTTGAGAAGAGACAAGGTTTTAGCACTTGTCAAATGTTTACTACATACTTTTAATGGTAACAAGGAATCATGGAATCCACAAACCTAGGAAACTTCTGGGCATCTGTCTTTTGATATACTGAATTGGAATCCAAATCGACAGAAAAATCAGG